>NW_025957689.1:0-46878 GCF_023159225.1 Perognathus longimembris pacificus
TTTTTTAAATTGACAAAATAAATCAAAAATAAATCAAAAATAAAAATAAGTGGAAAAGGCGAGAGTGCGCGAGAACACAGGAGCAAAGACAAGCAGCGCAGCTTGATGCGTAGTAAAAAAAAATAATAAATAGACAACTGGTCGTCCTCATTCGAAATAAAAACCCAAAAGATTAGATAGACAAACAAACAAACACATAAATGTGGAGAGAAGGGCAGTGCGCGCAGGAGCAAAGGTAAACAGCAGACAGACCTGAATCCTTATCTTTACAAGGTCGACCTCAGAACTTTGTTCAGTTTGTCTCGGTGACGGATAATGGAAGGAAGGGCAGGCAACTGGTCGACTTCATTTAAATAAAGAAATAAAAAATAAGATAAACTCTCAGGAATAGATAAATAATAACAAAAAAATTGTAAAGTGGAGAAAGCGAGAGCGCGCGAATGCACTCAAGCAAACACAAACAGCACAGCACGATGCGTATTTTTTTTAAATTGACCATATAAATCAAAAATAAATCAAAAATAAAAATAAGTGGAAAAGGCGAGAGTGCGCGAGCACACATGAGCAAAGACAAGCAGCGCAGCTTGAAGCGTAATAAAAAAAATAATAAATAGACAACTGGTCGACCTCATTAGAAATAAAAACCCAAAAGATTAGATAGACAAACAAACAAACACATAAATGTGGAGAGAAGGGCAGTACGCGCAGGAGCAAAGGTAAACAGCAGACAGACCTGAATCCTTATCTTTACAAGGTCGACCTCAGAACTTTGTTCAGTTTGTCTCGGTGACGGATAATGGAAGGAAGGGCAGGCAACAGGTCGACTTCATTTAAATAAACAAATAAAATATAAGATAAACTCTCAAAGATGGATAAATAATAACAAAAAAATTGTAAAGTGGAGAAAGCGAGAGCGCGAGAATGCACTCAAGCAAACACAAACAGCACAGCACGATGCGTATTTTTTTTAAAATTGACATAATAAATCAAAAATAAATCAAAAATAAATCAAAAATAAAAATAAGTGGAAAAGGCGAGAGTGCGCGAGCACACAGGAGCAAAGAAAAGCAGCGCAGCTTGATGCGTAGTAAAAAAAATAATAAATAGACAACTGGTCAACCTCATTAGAAATAAAAACCCAAAAGATTAGATAGACAAACAAACAAACACATAAATGTGGAGAGAAGGGCAGTACGCGCAGGAGCAAAGGTAAACAGCAGACAGACCTGAATCCTTATCTTTACAAGGTCGACCTCAGAACTTTGTTCAGTTTGTCTCGGTGACGGATAATGGAAGGAAGGGCAGGCAACGGGTCGACTTCATTTAAATAAACAAATAAAAAATAAGATAAACTCTTAGGAATAGATAAATAATAACAAAAAAATTGTAAAGTGGAGAAAGCGAGAGCGCGCGAATGCAAGCAAGCAAACACAAACAGCACAGCACGATGCGTATTTTTTTAATTGACTAAATAAATCAAAAATAAATCAAAAATAAAAATAAGTGGAAAAGGCGAGAGTGCGCGAGCAAACAGGAGCAAAGACATGCAGCGCAGCTTGATGCGTAGTAGAAGAAATAATAAATAGACAACTGGTCGACCTCATTAGAAATAAAAACCCAAAAGATTAGATAGACAAACAAACAAACACATAAATGTGGAGAGAAGGGCAGTGCGCGCAGGAGCAAAGGTAAACAGCAGACAGACCTGAATCCTTATCTTTACAAGGTCGACCTCAGAACTTTGTTCAGTTTGTCTCGGTGACGGATAATGGAAGGAAGGGCAGGCAACAGGTCGACTTCATTTAAATAAACAAATAAAAAATAAGATAAACTCTCAGGAATAGATAAATAATAACAAAAAAATTGTAAAGTGGAGAAAGCGAGAGCGCGCGAATGCACTCAAGCAAACACAAACAGCACAGCACGATGCGTATTTTTTTTAATTGACAAAATAAATAAAAAATAAATCAAAAATAAAAATAAGTGGAAAAGGCGAGAGTGCGCGAGCACACAGGAGCAAAGACATGCAGCGCAGCTTGATGCGTAGTAGAAAAAATAATAAATAGACAACTGGTCGACCTCATTAGAAATAAAAACCCAAAAGATTAGATAGACAAACAAACAAACACATAAATGTGGAGAGAAGGGCAGTGCGCGCAGGAGCAAAGGTAAACAGCAGACAGACCTGAATCCTTATCTTTACAAGGTCGACCTCAGATCTTTGTTCAGTTTGTCTCGGTGACGGATAATGGAAGGAAGGGCAGGCAACTGGTCGACTTCATTTAAATAAACAAATAAAAACTAAGATAAACTCTCAGGAATAGATAAATAATAACAAAAAAATTGTAAAGTGGAGAAAGCGAGAGCGCGCGAATGCACTCAAGCAAACACAAACAGCAAAGCACGATGCGTATTTTTTTTTAAATTGACAACATAAATCAAAAATAAATCAAAATAAAAATAAGTGGAAAAGGCGAGAGTGCGCGAGCACACAGGAGCAAAGACAAGCAGCACAGCTTGATGCGTAGTAAAAAAAATAATAAATAGGACAACTGGTCGACCTCATTAGAAATAAAAACCCAAAAGATTAGATAGACAAACAAACAAACACATATATGTGGAGAGAAGGGCAGTGCTGGCAGGAGCAAAGGTAAACAGCAGACAGACCTGAATCCTTATCTTTACAAGGTCGACCTCAGAACTTTGTTCAGTTTGTCTCGGTGACGGATAATGGAAGGAAGGGCAGGCAACTGGTCGACTTTATTTTAATAAACAAATAAAAATAAGATAAAATCTCAAGAATAGATAAATAATAACAAAAAAATTGTAATGTGGAGAAAGCGAGAGCGCGCGAATGCACTCAGCAAACACAAACAGCACAGCACGATGCATATTTTTTTTTAAATTGACAAATAAATCAAAAATAAATCAAAAATAAAAATAAGTGGAAAAGGCGAGAGTGCGCGAGCACACAGGAGCAAAGACAAGCAGCGCAGCTTGATGCGTAGTAAAAAAAATAATAAATAGACAACTGGTCGACCTCATTAGAAATAAAAACCCAAAAGATTAGATAGACAACAAACAAACACATAAATGTGGAGAGAAGGGCAGTGCGGGCAGGAGCAAAGGTAAACAGCAGACAGACCTGAATCCTTATCTTTACAAGGTCGACCTCAGCACTTTGTTCAGTTTGGCTCGGTGACGGATAATGGAAGGAAGGGCAGGCAACTGGTCGACTTCATTTAAATAAAGAAATAAAAAATAAGATAAACTCTCAGGAATAGATAAATAATAACAAAAAAATTGTAAAGTGGAGAAAGCGAGAGCGCGCGAATGCACTCAAACAAACACAAACAGCACAGCACGATGCGTATTTTTTTAATTGACAAAATAAATCAAAAATAATTCAAAAATAAAAATAAGTGCAAAAGGCGAGAGTGCGCGAGCACACAGGAGCAAAGACATGCAGCGCAGCTTGATGCGTAGTAAAAAAAATAATAAATAGACAACTGGTCGACCTCATTAGAAATAAAAACCCAAAAGATTAGATAGACAAACAAACAAACACATAAATGTGGAGAGAAGGGCAGTGCGCGCAGGAGCAAAGGTAAACAGCAGACAGACCTGAATCCTTATCTTTACAAGGTCGACCTCAGAACTTTGTTCAGTTTGTCTCGGTGACGGATAATGGAAGGAAGGGCAGGCAACTGGTCGACTTCATTTAAATAAACAAATAAAAAATAAGATAAACTCTCAGGAATAGATAAATAATAACAAAAAAATTGTAAAGTGGAGAAAGCGATGAGCGCGCGAATGCACTCAAGCAAACACAAAGCAGCACAGCACGATGCGTATTTTTTTTTAAATTGACAAAATAAATCAAAAATAAAAATAAGTGGAAAAGGAGAGAGTGCGCGAGCACACAGGAGCAAAGACAAGCAGCGCAGCTTGATGCGTAGTAAAAAAAATAATAAATAGACAACTGGTCGACCTCATTAGAAATAAAAACCCAAAAGATTAGATAGACAAACAAACAAACACATAAATGTGTTGAGAAGGGCAGTGCGGGCAGGCGCAAAGGTAAAAAGCAGACAGACCTGAATCCTTATCTTTACAAGGTCGACCTCAGAACTTTGTTCAGTTTGTCTCGGTGACGGATAATGGAAGGAATGGCAGGCAAGTGGTCGACTTCATTTAAATAAACAAATAAAAAATAAGATAAACTCTCAGGAATAGATAATAATAACAAATAAATTGTAACGTGGAGAAAGCAAGAGCGCGCGAATGCACTCAAGCAAACACAAACAGCACAGCACGATGCATATTTTTTTTTAAAATGACAAATAAATCAAAATAAATCAAAAATAAAAATAAGTGGAAAAGGCGAGAGTGCGCGAGCACACAGGAGCAAAGACAAGCAGCGCAGCTTGATGGGTAGTAAAAAAAATAATAAATAGACAACTGGTCGACCTCATTAGAAATAAAAACCCAAAAGATTAGATAGACAAACAAACAAACACATAAATGTGGAGAGAAGGGCAGTGCGGGCAGGAGCAAAGGTAAACAGCAGACAGACCTGAATCCTTATCTTTACAAGGTCGACCTCAGCACTTTGTTCAGTTTGGCTCGGTGACGGATAATGGAAGGAAGGGCAGGAAACTGGTCGACTTCATTTAAATAAACAAATAAAAAATAAGATAAACTCTCAGGAATAGATAAATAATAACAAAAAAATTGTAAAGTGGAGAAAGCGAGAGCGCGCGAATGCACTCAAGCAAACACAAACAGCACAGCACGATGCTTATTTTTTTTAAAATTGACAAAATAAATCAAAAATAAATCAAAAATAAAAATAAGTGGAAAAGGCGAGAGTGCGCGAGCACACAGGAGCAAAGACATGCAGCGCAGCTTGATGCGTAGTAGAAAAAATAATAAATAGACAACTGGTCGACCTCATTAGAAATAAAAACCCAAAAGATTAGATAGACAAACAAACAAACACATAAATGTGGAGAGAAGGGCAGTGCGGGCAGGAGCAAAGGTAAACAGCAGACAGACCTGAATCCTTATCTTTACAAGGTCGACCTCAGAACTTTGTTCAGTTTGTCTCGGTGACGGATAATGGAAGGAAGGGCAGGCAACTGGTCGACTTCATTTTAATAAACAAATAAAAATAAGATAAACTCTCAAGAATAGATAAATAATAACAAAAAAATTGTAACGTGGAGAAAGCGAGAGCGCGCGAATGCACTCAAGCAAACACAAACAGCACAGCACGATGCGTATTTTTTTTAAAAATTGACAAAATAAATCAAAAATAAAAATAAGTGGAAAAGGCGAGAGTGCGCGAGCACACAGGAGCAAAGACAAGCAGCGCAGCTTGATGCGTAGTAAAAAAAATAATCAGTAGACAACTGGTCGACCTCATTAGAAATAAAAACCCAAAAGATTAGATAGACAAACAAACAAACACATAAATGTGGAGAGAAGGGCAGTGCGCGCAGGAGCATAGGTAAACAGCAGACAGACCTGAATCCTTATCTTTACAAGGTCGACCTCAGAACTTTGTTCAGTTTGTCTCGGTGACGGATAATGGAAGGAAGGGCATGCAACTGGTCGACTTCATTTAAATAAACAAATAAAAAATAAGATAAACTCTCAGGAATAGATAAATAATAACAAAAAAATTGTAAAGTGGAGAAAGCGAGAGCGCTCGAATGCACTCAAGCAAACACAAACAGCACAGCACGATGCGTATTTTTTTTTTAAAATTGACAAAATAAATCAAAAATAAATCACAAATAAAAATAAGGGGAAAAGGCGAGAGTGCGCGAGCACACAGGACCAAAGACAAGCAGCGCAGCTTGATGCGTAGTAAAAAAAACAATAAATAGAAAACTGGTCGACCTCATTAGAAATAAAAACCCAAAAGATTAGATAGACAAACAAACAAACACATAAATGTGGAGAGAAGGGCAGTGTGGGCAGGAGCAAAGGTAAACAGCAGACAGACCTGAATCCTTATCAGTACAAGGTCGACCTCAGAACTTTGTTCAGTTTGTCTCGGTGACGGATAATGGAAGGAAGGACAGGCCACTGGTCGACTTCATTTAAATAAACAAATAAAATAAAAGATAAACTCTCAGGAATAGATAAATAATGACAAAAAAATTGTAAAGTGGAGAAAGCGAGAGCGCGCGAATGCACTCAAGCAAACACAAACAGCACAGCACGATGCGTATTTTTTTTTAAATTGACAAAATAAATCAAAAATAAAAATAAGTGGAAAAGGCGAGAGTGCGCGAGCACACAGGAGCAAAGACAAGCAGCGAAGCTTGATGCGTAGTAAAAAAAATAATAAATAGACAACTGGTCGACCTCATTAGAAATAAAAACCCTAAAGTTTAGATAGACAAACAAACATACACATAAATGTGGAGAGAAGGGCAGTGCGCGCAGGAGCAAAGGTCAACAGCAGACAGACCTGAATCCTTATCTTTACAAGGTCGACCTCAGAACTTTGTTCAGTTTGTCTCGGTGCCGGATAATGGAAGGAAGGCAGACAACTGGTCGACTTCATTTAAATAAACAAATAAAAAATAAGATAAACTCTCAGGAATAGATAAATAATAACAAAAAATTCTAAAGTGGAGAAAGCAAGAGCGCGCGAATGCAATCAAGCAAACACAAACAGCACAGCACGATGCGTATTTTTTTTAAATTGACAAAATAAATCAAAAATAAATCAAAAATATAAATCAGTGGAAAAGGCGAGAGTGCGCGAGCACAGAGGAGCAAAGACAAGCAGCGCAGCTTGATGCGTAGCAAAAAAAATAATAAATAGACAACTGGTCGACCTCATTAGGAATAAAAACCCAAAAGATTAGATAGACAAACAAACAAACACATAAATGTGGAGAGAAGGGCAGTGCGCGCAGGAGCAAAGGTAAACAGCATAAAGACTTGAATCCTTATCTTTACAAGGTCGACCTCAGAACTTTGTTCAGTTTGTCTCGGTGACGGATAATGGAAGGTAGGGCAGGCAACTGGTCGACTTCATTTAAATAAACAAATAAAAAATAAGATAAACTCTCAGGAATAGATAAATAATCACAAAAAAATTGTAAAGTGGAGAAAGCGAGAGCGCGCGAATGCACTCAAGCAAACACAAACAGCACAGCACGATGTGTATTTTTTTTTAAATTGACAAAATAAATCAAAAATAAATCAAAAATAAAAATAAGTGGAAAAGGCGAGAGTGCGCGAGCACACAGGAGCAAAGACAAGCAGCGCAGCTTGATGCGTAGTAAAAAAAATAATAAATAGACAACTGGTCGACCTCATTAGAAATAAAAACCCAAAAGATTAGATAGACAAACAAACAAACACATAAATGTGGAGAGAAGGGCAGTGCGCGCAGCAGCAAAGGTAAACAGCAGACAGACCTGAATCCTTATCTTTACAAGGTCGACCTCAGAACTTTGTTCAGTTTGTCTTGGTGACTGATAATGGAAGGTAGGGCAGGCAACTGGTCGACTTCATTTAAATAAACAAATGAAAATAAGATAAACTCTCAGGAATAGATAAATAATAACAAAAACATTGTAAAGTGGAGAAAGCGAGAGCGCGCGAATGCACTCAAGCAAACACAAACAGCACAGCACGATGCGTATTTCTTTTTGAAATTGACAAAATAAATCAAAAATAAATCAAAAATAAGTGGAAAAGGCGAGAGTGCGCGAGCACACAGGAGCAAAGACAAGCAGCGCAGCTTGATGCGTAGTAAAAAAAATAATAAATAGACAACTGGTCGACCTCATTAGAAATAAAAACCCAAAAGATTAGATAGACAAACAAACACATAAATGTGGAGATGGGTAGTGCGTGCAGGAGCAAAGGTAAACAGCAGACAGACCTGAATCCTTATCTTTACAAGGTCGACCTCAGAACTTTGTTCAGTTTGTCTCGGTAACGGATAATGGAAGGAAGGGCAGGCAACTGGTCGACTTCATTTAAATAAACAAATAAAAAATAAGATAAACTCTCAGGAATAGATAAATAATAACAAAAAAATTGTAAAGTGGAGAATGCGAGAGCGCGTGAATGCACTCAAGCAAACACAAAGAGCACAGCACGATGCGTATTTTTTTTTAAATTGACAAAATAAATAAAAAATGAATCAAAAATAAAAATAAGTGGAGAAGGCGAGAGTGCGCGAGCACACAGGAGCAAAGACAAGCACCGCAGCTTGATGCGTAGTAAAAAAAATAATAAATAGACAACTGGTCGACCTCATTAGAAATAAAAACCCAAAAGACTAGATAGACAAACAAACAAACACATAAATGTGGAGATGGGCAGTGCGCGCAGGAGCAAAGGTAAACAGCAGACAGACCTGAATCCTTATCTTTACAAGGTCGACCTCAGAACTTTGTTCAGTTTGTCTCGGTGACGGATAATGGAAGGAAGGGCAGGGTACTGGTCGACTTCATTTAAATAAACAAATAAAAAATAAGATAAACTCTCAGGAATAGATAAATAAAAACAAAAAAATTGTAAAGTGGAGAAAGCGAGAGCGCGCGAATGCACTCAAGCAAACACAAACAGCACAGCACGATGTGTATTTTTTTTTAATTGACAAAATAAATCAAAAATAAATCAAAAATAAAAATCAGTGGAAAAGGCGAGAGTGCGCGAGCACACAGGAGCAAAGACAAGCAGCGCAGCTTGATGCGTAGTAAAAAAAATAATAAATAGACAACTGGTCGACCTCATTAGAAATAAAAACCCAAAAGATTAGATAGACAAACAAACAAACACATAAATGTGGAGAGAAGGGCAGTGCGCGCAGGAGCAAAGGTAAACAGCAGACAGACCTGAATCCTTATCTTTACAAGGTCGACCTCAGAACTTTGTTCAGTTTGTCTCGGTGACGGATAATGGAAGGAAGGGCAGGCAACTGGTCGACTTCATTTAAATAAACAAATAAAAAATAAGATAAACTCTCAGGAATAGATAAATAATAACAAAAAAATTGTAAAGTGGAGAAAGCGAGAGCGCGCGAATGCACTCAAGCAAACACAAACAGCACAGCACGATGCGTATTTTTTTTTAAATTGACAAAATAAATCAAAAATAAAAATAAGTGGAAAAGGCGAGAGTGCGCAAGCACACAGGAGCAAAGACAAGCAGCGCAGCTTGATGCGTAGTAAAAAAAATAATAAATAGACAAATGGTCGACCTCATTAGAAATAAAAACCCAAAAGATTAGATAGACAAACAAACAAACACATAAATGTGGAGAGAAGGGCTGTGCGGGCAGGAGCAAAGGTAAACAGCAGACAGACCTGAATCCTTATCTTTACAAGGTCGACCTCAGAACTTTGTTCAGTTTGTCTCGGTGACGGATAATGGAAGGAAGGGCAGGCAACTGGTCGACTTCATTTAAATAAACAAATAAAAAATAAGATAAACTCTCAGGAATAGATAAATAAAAACAAAAAAATTGTAAAGTGGAGAAAGCGAGAGCGCGCGAATGCACTCAAGCAAACACAAACAGCACAGCATGATGTGTATTTTTTTTTAATCGACAACGTAAATCAAAAATAAATCAAAAATAAAAATAAGTGGAAAAGGCGAGAGTGCGCGTGCACACAGGAGCAAAGACAAGCTGCGCAGCTTGATGCGTAGTAAAAAAAATAATAAATAGACAACTGGTCGACCTCATTAGAAATAAAAACCCAAAAGATTAGATAGACAAACAAACAAACACATAAATGTGGAGAGAAGGGCAGTGCGCGCAGGAGCAAAGGTAAACAGCAGACAGACCTGAATCCTTATCTTTACAAGGTCGACCTCAGAACTTTGTTCAATTTTTCTCGGTGACGGATAATGGAAGGAAGTGCAGGCAACTGGTCGACTTCATTTAAATAATCAAATAAAAAATAAGATAAACTCTCAGGAATAGATAAATAATAACAAAAAAATTGTAAGGTGGAGAAAGCAAGAGCGCGCGAATGCACTCAAGCAAACACAAACAGCACAGCACGATGCGTATTTTTTTTAAATTGACAAAATAAATCAAAAATAAAAATAAGTGGAAAAGGCGAGAGTGCGCGAGCACACAGGAACAAAGACAAGCAGCGCAGCTTGATGCGTAGTAAAAAAAATAATAAATAGACAACTGGTCGACCTCATTAGAAATAAAAACCCAAAAGATTAGATAGACAAACAAACAAACACATAAATGTGGAGAGAAGGGCAGTGCGCGCAGGAGCAAAGGTAAACAGCAGACAGACCTGAATCCTTATCTTTACAAGGTCGACCTCAGAACTTTGTTCAGTTTGTCTCGGTGACGGATAATGGAAGGAAGGGCAGGCAACTGGTCGACTTCATTTAAATAAACAATAAAAAATAAGATAAACTCTCAGGAATAGATAAATAATAACAAAAAAATTGTAAAGTGGAGAAAGCGACAGCGCGCGAATGCACTCAAGCAAACACAAACAGCAGAGCACGATGCGTATTTTTTTTTAAAATTGACAAAATAAATCAAAAATAAATCAAAAATAAAAATAAGTGGAAAAGGCGAGAGTGCGCGAGCACACAGGAGCAAAGACAAGCAGCGCAGCTTGATGCGTAGTAAAAAAAATAATAAATAGACAACTGGTCGACCTCATTAGAAATAAAAACCCAAAAGATTAGATAGACAAACAAACAAACACATTAATGTGGAGAGAAGGGCAGTGCGCGCAGGAGCAAAGGTAAACAGCAGACAGACCTGAATCCTTATCTTTACAAGGTCGACCTCAGAACTTTGTTCAGTTTGTCTCGGTGACGGATAATGGAAGGAAGGGCAGGCAACTGGTCGACTTCATTTAAATAAACAAATAAAAAATAAGATAAACTCTCAGGAATAGATAAATAATAACAAAAAAATTGTAAAGTGGAGAAAGCGAGAGCGCGCGAATACACTCAAGCAAACACAAACAGCACAGCACGATGCGTATTTTTTTTAAATTGACAAAATAAATCAAAAATAAATCAAAAATAAAAATAAGTGGAAAAGGCGAGAGTGCGCGAGCACACAGGAGCAAAGACAAGCAGCGCAGCTTGATGCGTAGTAAAAAAAATAATAAATAGACAACTGGTCGACCTCATTAGAAATAAAAACCCAAAAGATTAGATAGACAAACAAACAAACACATAAATGTGGAGAGAAGGGCAGTGCGCGCAGGAGCAAAGGTAAACAGCAGACAGACCTGAATCCTTATCTTTACAAGGTCGACCTCAGAACTTTGTTCAGTTTGTCTCGGTGACGGATAATGGAAGGAAGGGCAGGCAACTGGTCGACTTCATTTAAATAAACAAATAAAAAATAAGATAAACTCTCAGGAATAGATAAATAATAACAAAAACATTGTAAAGTGGAGAAAGCGAGAGCGCGCGAATGCACTCAAGCAAACACAAACAGCACAGCACGATGTGTATTTTGTTTTAAATTGACGAAATAAATCAAAAATAAATCAAAAATAAAAATAAGTGGAAAAGGCGAGAGTGCGCGAGCACACAGGAGCAAAGACAAGCAGCGCAGCTTGATGCGTAGTAAAAAAAATAATAAATAGACAACTGGTCGACCTCATTAGAAATAAAAACCCAAAAGATTAGATAGACAAACAAACAAACACATAAATGTGGAGAGAAGGGCAGTGCGCGCAGGAGCAAAGGTAAACAGCAGACAGACCTGAATCCTTATCTTTACAAGGTCGACCTCAGAACTTTGTTCAGTTTGTCTCGGTGACGGATAATGGAAGGAAGGGCAGGCAACTGGTCGACTTCATTTAAATAAACAAATAAAAAATAAGATAAACTCTCAGGAATAGATAAATAATAACAAAAAAATTGTAAAGTGGAGAAAGCGAGAGCGCGCGAATGCACTCAAGCAAACACAAACAGCACAGCACGATGCGTATTTTTTTTTAAATTGACAAAATAAATCAAAAATAAATCAAAAATAAAAATAAGTGGAAAAGGCGAGAGTGCGCGAGCACACAGGAGCAAAGACAAGCAGCGCAGCTTGATGCGTAGTAAAAAAAATAATAGACAACTGGTCGACCTCATTAGAAATAAAAACCCAAAAGATTAGATAGACAAACAAACAAACACATAAATGTGGAGAGAAGGGCAGTGCGCGCAGGAGCAAAGGTAAACAGCAGACAGACCTGAATCCTTATCTTTACAAGGTCGACCTCAGAACTTTGTTCAGTTTGTCTCGGTGACGGATAATGGAAGGAAGGGCAGGCAACTGGTCGACTTCATTTAAATAAACAATAAAAAATAAGATAAACTCTCAGGAATAGATAAATAATAACAAAAAAATTGTAAAGTGGAGAAAGAGAGAGCGCGCGAATGCACTCAAGCAAACACAAACAGCACAGCACGATGCGTATTTTTTTTTAAAATTGACAAAATAAATCAAAAATAAATCAAAAATAAAAATAAGTGGAAAAGGCGAGAGTGCGCGAGCACACAGGAGCAAAGACAAGCAGCGCAGCTTGATGCGTAGTAAAAAAAATAATAAATAGACAACTGGTCGACCTCATTAGAAATAAAAACCCAAAAGATTAGATAGACAAACAAACAAACACATAAATGTGGAGAGAAGGGCAGTGCGCGCAGGAGCAAAGGTAAACAGCAGACAGACCTGAATCCTTATCTTTACAAGGTCGACCTCAGAACTTTGTTCAGTTTGTCTCGGTGACGGATAATGGAAGGAAGGGCAGGCAACTGGTCGACTTCATTTAAATAAACAAATAAAAAATAAGATAAACTCTCAGGAATAGATAAATAATAACAAAAAAATTGTAAAGTGGAGAAATCGAGAGCGCGCGAATGCACTCAAGCAAACACAAACAGCACAGCACGATGCGTATTTTTTTTTAAATTGACAAAATAAATCAAAAATAAAAATAAGTGGAAAAGGCGAGAGTGCGCGAGCACACAGGAGCAAAGACAAACAGCGCAGCTTGATGCGTAGTAAAAAAAAATAATAAATAGACAACTGGTCGACCTCATTAGAAATAAAAACCCAAAAGATTAGATAGACAAACAAACAAACACATAAATGTGGAGAGAAGGGCAGTGCGCGCAGGAGCAAAGGTAAACAGCAGACAGACCTGAATCCTTATCTTTACAAGGTCGACCTCAGAACTTTGTTCAGTTTGTCTCGGTGACGGATAATGGAAGGAAGGGCAGGCAACTGGTCGACTTCATTTAAATAAACAAATAAAAAATAAGATAAACTCTCAGGAATAGATAAATAATAACAAAAAAATTGTAAAGTGGAGAAAGCGAGAGCGCGCGAATGCACTCAAGCAAACACGAACAGGACAGCACGATGCTCATTTTTTTTTATATTGACAAAGTAAATCAAAAATAAATCACAAATAAAAATAAGTGGAAAAGGCGAGAGTGCGCGAGCACACAGGAGCAAAGACAAGCAGCGCAGCTTGATGCGTAGTAAAAAAAATAATAAATAGACAACTGGTCGACCTCATTAGAAATAAAAACCCAAAAGATTAGATAGACAAACAAACAAACACATAAATGTGGAGAGAAGGGCAGTACGGGCAGGAGCAAAGGTAAACAGCAGACAGACCTGAATCCTTATCTTTACAAGGTCGACCTCAGAACTTTGTTCAGTTTGTCTCGGTGACGGATAATGGAAGGAAGGGCAGGCAACTGGTCGACTTCATTTAAATAAACAAATAAAAAATAAGATAAACTCTCAGGAATAGATAAATAATAACAAAAAAATTGTAAAGTGGAGAAAGCGAGAGCGCGCGAATGCACTCAAGCAAACACAAACAGCACAGCACGATGCGTATTTTTTTTAAATTGACAAAATAAATCAAAAATAAATCAAAAATAAAAATAAGTGGAAAAGGCGAGAGTGCGCGAGCACACAGGAGCAAAGACAAGCAGGGCAGCTTGATGCATAGTAAAAAAAATAATAAATAGACAACTGGTCGACCTCATTAGAAATAAAAACCCAACAGATTAGATAGACAAACAAACAAACACATAAATGTGGAGAGAAGGGCAGTGCGCGCAGGAGCAAAGGTAAACAGCAGACAGACCTGAATCCTTATCTTCACAAGGTCGACCTCAGAACTTTGTTCAGTTTGTCTCGGTGACGGATAATGGAAGGAAGGGCAGGCAACTGGTCGACTTCATTTAAATAAACAAATAAAAAATAAGATAAACTCTCAGGAATAGATAAATAATAACAAAAAAATTGTAAAGTGGAGAAAGCGAGAGCGCGCGAATGCACTCAAGCAAACACAAACAGCACAGCACGATGCTTATTTTTTTTTTAAATTGACAAAATAAATCAAAAATAAATCACAAATAAAAATAAGTGGAAAAGGCGAGAGTGTGCGAGCACACAGGAGCAAAGACAAGCAGCGCAGCTTGATGCGTAGTAAAAAAAATAATAAATACACAACTGGTAGACCTCATTAGAAATAAAAACCCAAAAGATTAGATAGACAAACAAACAAACACATAAATGTGGAGAGAAGGGCAGTGCGCGCAGGAGCAAAGGTAAACAGCAGACAGACCTGAATCCTTATCTTTACAAGGTCGACCTCAGAACTTTGTTCAGTTTGTCTCGGTGACGGATAATGGAAGGAAGGGCAGGCAACTGGTCGACTTCATTTAAATAAACAAATAAAAAATAAGATAAACTCTCAGGAATAGATAAATAATAACAAAAAAATTGTAAAGTGGAGAAAGCGAGAGCGCGCGAATGCACTCAAGCAAACACAAACAGCACAGCACGATGCGTATTTTTTTTTAAATTGACAAAATAAATCAAAAATAAATCAAAAATAAAAATAAGTGGAAAAGGCGAGAGTGCGCGAGCACACAGGAGCAAAGACAAGCAGCGCAGCTTGATGCGTAGTAAAAAAAATAATAGACAACTGGTCGACCTCATTAGAAATAAAAACCCAAAAGATTAGATAGACAAACAAACAAACACATAAATGTGGAGAGAAGGGCAGTGCGCGCAGGAGCAAAGGTAAACAGCAGACAGACCTGAATCCTTATCTTTACAAGGTCGACCTCAGAACTTTGTTCAGTTTGTCTCGGTGACGGATAATGGAAGGAAGGGCAGGCAACTGGTCGACTTCATTTAAATAAACAATAAAAAATAAGATAAACTCTCAGGAATAGATAAATAATAACAAAAAAATTGTAAAGTGGAGAAAGAGAGAGCGCGCGAATGCACTCAAGCAAACACAAACAGCACAGCACGATGCGTATTTTTTTTAAAATTGACAAAATAAATCAAAAATAAATCAAAAATAAAAATAAGTGGAAAAGGCGAGAGTGCGCGAGCACACAGGAGCAAAGACAAGCAGCGCAGCTTGATGCGTAGTAAAAAAAATAATAAATAGACAACTGGTCGACCTCATTAGAAATAAAAACCCAAAAGATTAGATAGACAAACAAACAAACACATAAATGTGGAGAGAAGGGCAGTGCGCGCAGGAGCAAAGGTAAACAGCAGACAGACCTGAATCCTTATCTTTACAAGGTCGACCTCAGAACTTTGTTCAGTTTGTCTCGGTGACGGATAATGGAAGGAAGGGCAGGCAACTGGTCGACTTCATTTAAATAAACAAATAAAAAATAAGATAAACTCTCAGGAATAGATAAATAATAACAAAAAAATTGTAAAGTGGAGAAATCGAGAGCGCGCGAATGCACTCAAGCAAACACAAACAGCACAGCACGATGCGTATTTTTTTTTAAATTGACAAAATAAATCAAAAATAAAAATAAGTGGAAAAGGCGAGAGTGCGCGAGCACACAGGAGCAAAGACAAACAGCGCAGCTTGATGCGTAGTAAAAAAAAATAATAAATAGACAACTGGTCGACCTCATTAGAAATAAAAACCCAAAAGATTAGATAGACAAACAAACAAACACATAAATGTGGAGAGAAGGGCAGTGCGCGCAGGAGCAAAGGTAAACAGCAGACAGACCTGAATCCTTATCTTTACAAGGTCGACCTCAGAACTTTGTTCAGTTTGTCTCGGTGACGGATAATGGAAGGAAGGGCAGGCAACTGGTCGACTTCATTTAAATAAACAAATAAAAAATAAGATAAAGTCTCAGGAATAGATAAATAATAACAAAAAAATTGTAAAGTGGAGAAAGCGAGAGCGCGCGAATGCACTCAAGCAAACACGAACAGGACAGCACGATGCTCATTTTTTTTTATATTGACAAAGTAAATCAAAAATAAATCACAAATAAAAATAAGTGGAAAAGGCGAGAGTGCGCGAGCACACAGGAGCAAAGACAAGCAGCGCAGCTTGATGCGTAGTAAAAAAAATAATAAATAGACAACTGGTCGACCTCATTAGAAATAAAAACCCAAAAGATTAGATAGACAAACAAACAAACACATAAATGTGGAGAGAAGGGCAGTGCGGGCAGGAGCAAAGGTAAACAGCAGACAGACCTGAATCCTTATCTTTACAAGGTCGACCTCAGAACTTTGTTCAGTTTGTCTCGGTGACGGATAATGGAAGGAAGGGCAGGCAACTGGTCGACTTCATTTAAATAAACAAATAAAAAATAAGATAAACTCTCAGGAATAGATAAATAATAACAAAAAAATTGTAAAGTGGAGAAAGCGAGAGCGCGCGAATGCACTCAAGCAAACACAAACAGCACAGCACGATGCGTATTTTTTTTAAATTGACAAAATGAATCAAAAATAAATCAAAAATAAAAATAAGTGGAAAAGGCGAGAGTGCGCGAGCACACAGGAGCAAAGACAAGCAGGGCAGCTTGATGCATAGTAAAAAAAATAATAAATAGACAACTGGTCGACCTCATTAGAAATAAAAACCCAAAAGATTAGATAGACAAACAAACAAACACATAAATGTGGAGAGAAGGGCAGTGCGCGCAGGAGCAAAGGTAAACAGCAGACAGACCTGAATCCTTATCTTCACAAGGTCGACCTCAGAACTTTGTTCAGTTTGTCTCGGTGACGGATAATGGAAGGAAGGGCAGGCAACTGGTCGACTTCATTTAAATAAACAAATAAAAAATAAGATAAACTCTCAGGAATAGATAAATAATAACAAAAAAATTGTAAAGTGGAGAAAGCGAGAGCGCGCGAATGCACTCAAGCAAACACAAACAGCACAGCACGATGCTTATTTTTTTTTTAAATTGACAAAATAAATCAAAAATAAATCACAAATAAAAATAAGTGGAAAAGGCGAGAGTGCGCGAGCACACAGGAGCAAAGACAAGCAGCGCAGCTTGATGCGTAGTAAAAAAAATAATAAATACACAACTGGTAGACCTCATTAGAAATAAAAACCCAAAAGATTAGATAGACAAACAAACAAACACATAAATGTGGAGAGAAGGGCAGTGCGCGCAGGAGCAAAGGTAAACAGCAGACAGACCTGAATCCTTATCTTTACAAGGTCGACCTCAGAACTTTGTTCAGTTTGTCTCGGTGACGGATAATGGAAGGAAGGGCAGGCAACTGGTCGACTTCATTTAAATAAACAAATAAAAAATAAGATAAACTCTCAGGAATAGATAAATAATAACAAAAAAATAGTAAAGTGGAGAAAGCGAGAGCGCGCGAATGCACTCAAGCAAACACAAACAGCACAGCACGATGCGTATTTTTTTTAAAAATGACAAAATAAATCAAAAATAAATCAAAAATAAAAATAAGTGGAAAAGGCGAGAGTGCGCGAGCACACAGGAGCAAAGACAAGCAGCGCAGCTTGATGCGTAGTAAAAAAAATAATAAATAGACAACTGGTCGACCTCATTAGAAATAAAAACCCAAAAGATTAGATAGACAAACAAACAAACACATAAATGTGGAGAGAAGGGCAGTGCGCGCAGGAGCAAAGGTAAACAGCAGACAGACCTGAATCCTTATCTTTACAAGGTCGACCTCAGAACTTTGTTCAGTTTGTCTCGGTGACGGATAATGGAAGGAAGGGCAGGCAACTGGTCGACTTCATTTAAATAAACAAATAAAAAATAAGATAAACTCTCAGGAATAGATAAATAATAAAACAATTGTAAAGTGGAGAAAGCGAGAGCGCGCGAATGCACTCAAGCAAACACAAACAGCACAGCACGATGCGTATTTTTTTTAAAATTGACAAAATAAATCAAAAATAAATCAAAAATAAAAATAAGTGGGAAAGGCGAGAGTGCGCGAGCACACAGGAGCAAAGACAAGCAGCGCAGCTTGATGCGTAGTAAAGAAAATAATAAATAGACAACTGGTCGACCTCATTAGAAATAAAAACCCAAAAGATTAGATAGACAAACAAACAAACACATAAATGTGGAGAGAAGGGCAGTGCGCGCAGGAGCAAAGGTAAACAGCAGACAGACCTGAATCCTTATTTTTACAAGGTCGACCTCAGAACTTTGTTCAGTTTGTCTCGGTGACGGATAATGGAAGGAAGGGCAGTCAACTGGTCGACTTCATTTAAATAAACAAATAAAAAATAAGATAAACTCTCAGGAATAGATAAATAATAACAAAAACATTGTAAAGTGGAGAAAGCGAGAGCGCGCGAATGCACTCAAGCAAACACAAACAGCACAGCACGATGTGTATTTTGTTTTAAATTGACGAAATAAATCAAAAATAAATCAAAAATAAAAATAAGTGGAAAAGGCGAGAGTGCGCGAGCACACAGGAGCAAAGACAAGCAGCGCAGCTTGATGCGTAGTAAAAAAAATAATAAATAGACAACTGGTCGACCTCATTAGAAATAAAAACCCAAAAGATTAGATAGACAAACAAACAAACACATAAATGTGGAGAGAAGGGCAGTGCGCGCAGGAGCAAAGGTAAACAGCAGACAGACCTGAATCCTTATCTTTACAAGGTCGACCTCAGAACTTTGTTCAGTTTGTCTCGGTGACGGATAATGGAAGGAAGGGCAGGCAACTGGTCGACTTCATTTAAATAAACAAATAAAAAATAAAATAAACTCTCAGGAATAGATAAATAATAACAAAAAAATTGTAAAGTGGAGAAAACGAGAGCGCGCGAATGCACTCAAGCAAACACAAACAGCACAGCACGATGCGTATTTTTTTTTAATTGACGAAATAAATCAAAAATAAATCAAAAATAAAAATAAGTGGAAAAGGCGAGAGTGCGCGAGCACACAGGAGCAAAGACAAGCAGCGCAGCTTGATGCGTAGTAAAAAAAATAATAAATAGACAACTGGTCGACCTCATTAGAAATAAAAACCCAAAAGATTAGATAGACAAACAAACAAACACATAAATGTGGAGAGAAGGGCAGTGCGCGCAGGAGCAAAGGTAAACAGCAGACAGACCTGAATCCTTATCTTTACAAGGTCGACCTCAGAACTTTGTTCAGTTTGTCTCGGTGACAGATATTGGAAGGAAGGGCAGGCAACTGGTCGACTTCATTTAAATAAACAAATAAAAAATAAGATAAACTCTCAGGAATAGATAAATAATAACAAAAAAATTGTAAAGTGGAGAAAGCGAGAGCGCGCGAATGCACTCAAGCAAACACAAACAGCACAGCACGATGCTTATTTTTTTTTTAAATTGACAAAATAAATCAAAAATAAATCACAAATAAAAATAAGTGGAAAAGGCGAGAGTGCGCGAGCACACAGGAGCAAAGACAAGCAGCGCAGCTTGATGCGTAGTAAAAAAAATAATAAATACACAACTGGTAGACCTCATTAGAAATAAAAACCCAAAAGATTAGATAGACAAACAAACAAACACATAAATGTGGAGAGAAGGGCAGTGCGCGCAGGAGCAAAGGTAAAGAGCAGACAGACCTGAATCCTTATCTTTACAAGGTCGACCTCAGAACTTTGTTCAGTTTGTCTCGGTGACGGATAATGGAAGGAAGGGCAGGGAACTGGTCGACTTCATTTAAATAAACAAATAAAAAATAAGATAAACTCTCAGGAATAGATAAATAATAACAAAAAAATAGTAAAGTGGAGAAAGCGAGAGCGCGCGAATGCACTCAAGCAAACACAAACAGCACAGCACGATGCGTATTTTTTTTAAAAATGACAAAATAAATCAAAAATAAATCAAAAATAAAAATAAGTGGAAAAGGCGAGAGTGCGCGAGCACACAGGAGCAAAGACAAGCAGCGAAGCTTGATGCGTAGTAAAAAAAATAATACATAGACAACTGGTCGACCTCATTAGAAATAAAAACCCAAAAGATTAGATAGACAAACAAACAAACACATAAATGTGGAGAGAAGGGCAGTGCGCGCAGGAGCAAAGGTAAACAGCAGACAGACCTGAATCCTTATCTTTACAAGGTCGACCTCAGAACTTTGTTCAGTTTGTCTCGGTGACGGATAATGGAAGGAAGGGCAGGCAACTGGTCGACTTCATTTAAATAAACAAATAAAAAATAAGATAAACTCTCAGGAATAGATAAATAATAACAAAAAATTGTAAAGTGGAGAAAGCGAGAGCGCGCAAATGCACTCAAGCAAACACAAACAGCACAGCACGATGCGTATTTTTTTTTAAATTGACGAAATAAATCAAAAATAAATCAAAAATAAAAATAAGTGGAAAAGGCGAGAGTGCGCGAGCACACAGGAGCAAAGACAAGCAGCGCAGCTTGATGCGTAGTAAAAAAAATAATAAATAGACAACTGGTCGACCTCATTAGAAATAAAAACCCAAAAGATTAGATAGACAAACAAACAAACACATAAATGTGGAGAGAAGGGCAGTGCGCGCAGGAGCAAAGGTAAACAGCAGACAGACCTGAATCCTTATCTTTACAAGGTCGACCTCAGAACTTTGTTCAGTTTGTCTCGGTGACGGATAATGGAAGGAAGGGCAGGCAACTGGTCGACTTCATTTAAATAAACAAATAAAAAATAAGATAAACTCTCAGGAATACATAAATAATAACAAAAAAATTGTAAAGTGGAGAAAGCGAGAGCGCGCGAATGCACTCAAGCAAACACAAACAGCACAGCACGATGCGTATTTTTTTTAAATTGACGAAATAAATCAAAAATAAATCAAAAATAAAAATAAGTGGAAAAGGCGAGAGTGCGCGAGCACACAGGAGCAAAGACAAGCAGCGCAGCTTGATGCGTAGTAAAAAAAATAATAGACAACTGGTCGACCTCATTAGAAATAAAAACCCAAAAGATTAGATAGACAAACAAACAAACACATAAATGTGGAGAGAAGGGCAGTGCGCGCAGGAGCAAAGGTAAACAGCAGACAGACCTGAATCCTTATCTTTACAAGGTCGACCTCAGAACTTTGTTCAGTTTGTCTCGGTGACGGATAATGGAAGGAAGGGCAGGCAACTGGTCGACTTCATTTAAATAAACAAATAAAAAATAAGATAAACTCTCAGGAATAGATAAATAATAACAAAAAAATTGTAAAGTGGAGAAAGCGAGAGCGCGCGAATGCACTCAAGCAAACACAAACAGCACAGCACGATGCGTATTTCTTTTTAAATTGACAAAATAAATCAAAAATAAATCAAAAATAAAAATAAGTGGAAAAGGCGAGAGTCTGCGAGCACACAGGAGCAAAGACAAGCAGCGCAGCTTGATGCGTAGTAAAAAAATAATAAATAGACAACTGGTCGACCTCATTAGAAATAAAATCCCAAAAGATTAGATAGACAAACTAACAAACACATAAATGTGGAGAGAAGGGCAGTGCGGGCAGGAGCAAAGGTCAACAGCAGACAGACCTGAATCCTTATCTTTACAAGGTCGACCTCAGAACTTTGTTCAGTTTGTCTCGGTGACGGATAATGGAAGGAAGGGCAGGCAACTGTTCGACTTCATTAAAAAAAACAAATAAAAAATAAGATAAACTCTCAGGAATAGATAAATAATAACAAAAAAATTGTAAAGTGGAGAAAGCGAGAGCGCGCGAATGCACTCAAGCAAACACAAACAGCACAGCACGATGCGTATTTTTTTTAAAAAATTTACAAAATAAATAAAAAATAAATCAAAAATAAAAATAAGTGGAAAAGGCGAGAGTGCGCGAGCACACAGGAGCAAAGACAAGCAGCGCAGCTTGATGCGTAGTAAAAAAAATAATAAATAGACAACTGGTCGACCTCATTAGAAATAAAAACCCAAAAGATTAGATAGACAAACAAACAAACACATAAATGTGGACAGAAGGGCAGTGCGCGCAGGAGCAAAGGTAAACAGCAGACAGTCCTGAATCCTTATCTTTACAAGGTCGACCTCAGAACTTTGTTCAATTTGTCTCGGTGACGGATAATGGAAGGAAGGGCAGGCAACTGATCGACTTCATTTAAATAAACAAATAAAAATTAAGATAAACTCTCAGGAATAGATAAATAATAACAAAAAAATTGTAAAGTGGAGAATGCGAAAGCGCGCGAATGCACTCAAGCAAACACAAACAGCACAGCTCGATGCGTATTTTTTTTTAAATTGACAAAATAAATCAAAAATAAAAATAAGTGGAAAAGGCGAGAGTGCGCGAGCACACATGAGCAAAGACAAGCAGCGCAGCTTGTTGCGTAGTAAAAAAAATAATAAATAGACAACTGGTCGACCTCATTAGAAATAAAATCGCAAAAGATTAGATAGACAAACAAACAATCACATAAATGTGGAGAGAAGGGCAGTGCGCGCAGGAGCAAAGGTAAACAGTAGACAGACCTGAATCCTTATCTTTACAAGGTCGACCTCAGAATTTTGTTCAGTTTGTCTCAGTGACGGATAATGGAAGGAAGGGCAGGCAACTGGTCGACTTCATTTAAATAAACAAATAAAAAATAAGATAAACTCTCCGGAATAGATAAATAATAACAAAAAAATTGTAAAGTGGAGAAAGCGAGAGCGCGCGAATGCACTCAAGCAAACACAAACAGCACAGCACGATGCGTATTTTTTTTAAATTGACAAAATAAATCAAAAATAAATCAAAAATAAAAATAAGTGGAAAAGGCGAGAGTGCGCGAGAACACAGGAGCAAAGACAAGCAGCGCAGCTTGATGCGTAGTAAAAAAAATAATAAATAGACAACTGGTCGATCTCATTAGAAATAAAAACCCAAAAGATTAGATAGACAAACAAACAAACACATAAATGTGGAGAGAAGGGCAGTGCGCGCAGGAGCAAAGGTAAACAGCAGACAGACCTGATTCCTTATCTTTACAAGGTCGACCTCAGAACTTTGTTCAGTTTGTCTCGGTGACGGATAATGGAAGGAAGGGCAGGCAACTGGTCGACTTCATTTAAATAAACAAATAAAAAATAAGATAAACTCTCAGGAATAGATAAATAATAACAAAAAAATTGTAAAGTGGAGAAAGCGAGAGCGCGCGAATGCACTCAAGCAAACACAAACAGCACAGCACGATGCGTATTTTTTTTAAAAATTGACAAAATAACTGAAAAATAAATGAAAAATAAAAATAAGTGGAAAAGGCGAGAGTGCGCGAGCACACAGGAGCAAAGACAAGCAGCGCAGCTTGATGCGTAGTAAAAAAAATAATAAATAGACAACTGGTCGACCTCATTAGAAATAAAAACCCAAAAGATTAGATAGACAAACAAACAAACACATAAATATGGAGAGAAGGGCAGTGCGCGCAGGAGCAAAGGTAAACAGCAGACAGACCTGAATCCTTATCTTTACAAGGTCGACCTCCGAACTTTGTTCAGTTTGTCTCGGTGACGGATAATGGAAGGAAGGGCAGGCAACTGGTCGACTTCATTTAAATAAACAAATAAAAAATAAGATAAACTCTCAGGAATAGATAAATAATAACAAAAAAATTGTAAAGTGGAGAAAGCGAGAGCGCGCGAATGCACTCAAGCAAACACAAACAGCACAGCACGATGCGTATTTTTTTTAAATTGACAAAATAAATCAAAAATAAAAATAAGTGGAAAAGGCGAGAGTGCGCGAGCACACAGGAGCAAAGACAAGCAGCGCAGCTTGATGCGTAGTAAAAAAAATAATAAATAGACAACTGGTCGACCTCATTAGAAATAAAAACCCAAAAGATTAGATAGACAAACAAACAAACACATAAATGTGGAGAGAAGGGCAGTGCGCGCAGGAGCAAAGGTAAACAGCAGACAGACCTGAATCCTTATCTTTACAAGGTCGACCTCCGAAATTTGTTCAGTTTGTCTTGGTGACGGATAATGGAAGGAAGGGCAGGCAACTGGTCGACTTCATGTAAATAAACAAATAAAAAATAAGATAAACTCTCAGGAATAGATAAATAATAACAAAATTTGTAAAGTGGAGAAAGCGAGAGCGCGCGAATGCACTCAAGCAAACACAAACAGCACAGCACGATGCGTATTTTTTTGAAAATTGACAAAATAAATAAAAAATAAATCAAAAATAAAAATAAGTGGAAAAGGCGAGAGTGCGAGAGCACACAGGAGCAAAGACAAGCAGCACAGCTTGATGCGTAGTAAAAAAAATAATAAATAGACAACTGATCGACCTCATTAGAAATAAAAACCCAAAAGATTAGATAGACAAACAAACAAACACATAAATGTGGAGAGAAGGGCAGTGCGCGCAGGAGCAAAGGTAAACAGCAGACAGACCTGAATCCTTATCTTTACAAGGTCGACCTCAGAACTTTGTTCAGTTCGTCTCGGTGACGGATAATGGAAGGAAGGGCAGGCAACTGGTCGACTTCATTTAAATAAACAAATAAAATATAAGATAAACTCTCAGGAATAGACAAATAATAACAAAAAAAATTGTAAAGTGGAGAAAGCGAGAGCGCGCGAATGCACTCAAGCAAACACAAACAGCACAGCATGATGCGTATTTTTTTTAAATTGACAAAATAAATCAAAAATAAAAATAAGTGGAAAAGGCGAGAGTGCGCGAGCACACAGGAGCAAAGACAAGCAGCGCAGCTTGATACGTAGTAAAAAAAATAATAAATAGACAACTGGTCGACCTCATTAGAAATAAAAACACAAAAGATTAGATAGACAAACAAACAAACACATAAATGTGGAGAGAAGGGCAGTGCCCGCAGGAGCAAAGGTAAACAGCAGTCAGACCTGAATCCTTATCT
This sequence comes from Perognathus longimembris pacificus, assembly GCF_023159225.1. Lineage (NCBI taxonomy): Eukaryota > Metazoa > Chordata > Mammalia > Rodentia > Heteromyidae > Perognathus > Perognathus longimembris. Next base: position 25,181 of record NW_025957689.1, read on the forward strand.
TTACAAGGTCGACCTCCGAACTTTGTTCAGTTTGTCTCGGTGACGGATAATGGAAGGAAGGGCAGGCAACTGGTCGACTTCATGTAAATAAACAAATAAAAAATAAGATAAACTCTCAGGAATAGATAAATAATAACAAAAAATTGTAAAGTGGAGAATGCGAGAGCGCGCGAATGCACTCAAGCAAACACAAACAGCACAGCACGATGCGTATTTTTTTAAAAAATTGACAAAATAAATGAAAAATAAATGAAAAATAAAAATAAGTGGAAAAGGCGAGAGTGCGCGAGCACACAGGAGCAAAGACAAGCAGCGCAGCTTGATGCGTAGTAAAAAAAGTAATAAATAGACAACTGGTCGACCTCATTAGAAATAAAAACCCAAAAGATTAGATAGTCAAACAAACAAACACATAAATGTGGAGAGAAGGGCAGTGCGCGCAGGAGCAAAGGTAAACAGCAGACAGACCTGAATCCTTATATTTACAAGGTCGACCTCAGAACTTTGTTCAGTTTGTCTCGGTGACGGATAATGATAGGAAGGGCAGGCAACTGGTCGACTTCATTTAAATAAAAAAATAAAAAATAAGATAAACTCTCAGGAATAGATAAATAATAACAAAAAAATTGTAAAGTGGAGAAAGCGAGAGCGCGCGAATGCACTCAAGCAAACACAAATAGCACAGCACGATGCGTATTGTTTTAAAAAATTGACAAAATAAATCAAAAATAAATCAAAAATAAAAATAAGTGGAAAAGGCGAGAGTGCGCGAGCACACAGGAGCAAAGACAAGCAGCGCAGCTTGATGCGTTGTAAAAAAAATAATAAATAGACAACTGGTCGACCTCATTAGAAATAAAAACCCAAAAGATTAGATAGACAAACAAACAAACACATAAATTTGGAGAGAAGGGCAGTGCGCGCAGGAGCAAAGGTAAACAGCAGACAGACCTGAATCCTTATCTTTACAAGGTCGACCTCAGAACTTTGTTCAGTTTGTCTCGGTGACGGATAATGGAAGGAAGGGCAGGCAACTGGTCGACTTCATTTAAATAAACAAATAAAAAATAAGATAAACTCTCAGGAATAGATAAATAATAACAAAAAAATTGTAAAGTGGAGAAAGCGAGAGCGCGCGAATGCACTCAAGCAAACACAAACACCACAGCACGATGCGTATTTTTTTAATTGAAAAAATAAATCAAAAATAAATCAAAAATAAAAATAAGTGGAAAAGGCGAGAGTGCGTGAGCACACAGGAGCAAAGACAAGCAGCGCAGCTTGATGCATAGTAAAAAAATAATATATAGACAACTGGTCGACCTCATTAGAAATAAAAACGCAAAAGATTAGATAGACAAACAAACAAACACATAAATGTGGAGAGAAGGGCAGTGCGCGCAGAAGCAAAGGTAAACAGCAGACATACCTGAATCCTTATCTTTACAAGGTCGACCTCAGAACTTTGTTCAATTTGTCTCGGTGACGGATAATGGAAAGAAGGGCAGGCAACTGGTCGACTTCATTTAAATAAACAAATAAAAAATAAGATAAACTCTCAGGAATAGATAAATAATAACAAAAAAATTGTAAAGTGGAGAAAGCGAGAGCGCGCGAATGCACTCAAGCAAACACAAACAGCACAGCACGATGCGTATTTTTTTTTAAAATTGACAAAATAAATCAAAAATAAATCTAAAATAAAAATAAGCGGAAAAGGCGAGAGTGCGCGAGCACACAGGAGCAAAGACAAGCTGCGCAGCTTGATGCGTAGTAAAAAAAAATAATAAATAGACAACTGGTCGACCTCATTAGAAATAAAAACCCAAAAGATTAGATAGACAAACAAACAAACACATAAATGTGGAGAGAAGGGCAGTGCGCGCAATAGCAAAGGTAAACAGCAGACAGACCTGAATCCTTATCTTTACAAGGTCGACCTCAGAACTTTGTTCAGTTTGTCTCGGTGACGGATAATGGAAGGAAGGGCAGGCAACTGGTCGACTTCATTTAAATAAACAAATAAAAAATAAGATAAACTCTCAGGAATAGATAAATAATAACAAAAAAATTGTAAAGTGGAGAAAGCGAGAGCGCGCGAATGCACTCAAGCAAACACAAACAGCACAGCACGATGCGTATTTTTTTAATTGAAAAAATAAATCAAAAATAAATCAAAAATAAAAATAAGTGGAAAAGGCGAGAGTGCGTGAGCACACAGGAGCAAAGACAAGCAGCGCAGCTTGATGCATAGTAAAAAAATAATAAATAGACAACTGGTCGACGTCATTAGAAATAAAAACGCAAAAGATTAGATAGACAAACAAACAAACAAATAAATGTGGAGAGAAGGGCAGTGCGCGCAGAAGCAAAGGTAAACAGCAGACATACCTGAATCCTCATCTTTACAAGGTCGACCTCAGAACTTTGTTCAATTTGTCTCGGTGACGGATAATGGAAGGAAGGGCAGGCAACTGGTCGACTTCATTTAAATAAACAAATAAAAAATAAGATAAACTCTCAGGATTAGATAAATAATAACAAAAAGATTGTAAAGTGGAGAAAGCGAGAGCGCGCGAATGCACTCAAGCAAACACAAACAGCACAGCACGATGCGTATTGTTTTTAAATTGACAAAATAAATCAAAAATGAATCAAAAATAAAAATAAGTGGAAAAGGCAAGAGTGCGCGAGCACACAGGAGCAAAGACAAACAGCGCAGCTTGATGCGTAGTAAAAAAAATAATAAATAGACAACTGGTCGACCTCATTAGAAATAAAAACCCAAAAGATTAGATAGACAAACAAACAAACACATAAATGTGGAGAGAAGGTCAGTGCGCACAGGAGCAAAGGTAAACAGCAGACAGACCTGAATCCTTATCTTTACAATGTCGACCTCAGAACTTCGTTCAGTTTATCTCGGTGACGGATAATGGAAGGAAGGGCAGGCAACTGGTCGACTTCATTTAAATAAACAAATAAAAAATAAGATAAACTCTCAGGAATAGGTAAATCATAACAAAAAATTGTAAAGTGTAGAAAGCGAGAGCGCGCGAATGCACTCCAGCAAACACAAACAGCACAGCACGATGCGTATTTTTTTTTAAATTGACAAAATAAATCAAAAATAAAAATAAGGGGAAAAGGCGAGAGTGCGCGAGCACACAGGAGCAAAGACAAGCAGCGCAGCTTGATGCGTAGTAAAAAAAATAATAAATAGACAACTGGTCGACCTCATTAGAAATAAAAACCCAAAAGATTAGATAGACAAACAAACAAACACATAAATGTGGAGAGAAGGGCAGTGCGCGCAATAGCAAAGGTAAACAGCAGACAGACCTGAATCCTTATCTTTATAAGGTCGACCTCAGAATTTTGTTCAGTTTGTCTCAGTGACGGATAATGGAAGGAAGGGCAGGCAACTGGTCGACTTCATTTAAATAAACAAATGAAAAATAAGATAAACTCTCAGGAATAGATAAATAATAACAAAAAAATTGTAAAGTGGAGAAAGCGAGAGCGCGCGAATGCACTCAAGCAAACACAAACAGCACAGCACGATGCGTATTTTTTTAAAAAATTGACAAAATAAATGAAAAATAAATGAAAAATAAAAATAAGTGGAAAAGGCGAGAGTGCGCGAGCACACAGGAGCAAAGACAAGCAGCGCAGCTTGATGCGTAGTAAAAAAAATAATAAATAGACAACTGGTCGACCTCATTAGAAATAAAAACCCAAAAGATTAGATAGACAAACAAACACATAAATGTGGAGAGAAGGGCAGTGCGCGCAGGAGCAAAGGTAAACAGCAGACAGACCTGAATCCTTATCTTTACAAGGTCGATCTCCGAACTTTGTTCAGTTGTGTCGGTGACGGATAATGGAAGGAAGGGCAGGCAACTGGTCGACTTCATGTAAATAAACAAATAAAAAATAAGATAAACTCTCAGGAATAGATAAATAATAACAAAAAATTTTAAAGTTGAGAAAGCGAGAGCGCGCGATTGCACTCAAGCAAACACAAACAGCACAGCACGATGCGTATTTTTTTTAAAAAATTGTGAAAATAAATCAAAAATAAAAATAAGTGGAAAAGGCGAGAGTGAGCGAGCACACAGGAGCAAAGACAAGCAGCGCAGCTTGATGCGTAGTAAAAAAAATAATAAATAGACAACTGGTCGACCTCATTAGAAATAAAAACCCAAAAGATTAGATAGACCAACAAACAAACACATAAATTTGGAGAGAAGGCCAGTGCGCGCAGGAGCAAAGGTAAACAGCAGACAGACCTGAATCCTTATCTTTACAAGGTCGACCTCAGAACTTTGTTCAGTTTGTCTCGGTGACGGATAATGGAAGGAAGGGCAGGCAACTGGTCGACTTCATTTAAATAAACAAATAAAAAATAAGATAAACCCTCAGGAATAGATAAATAATAACAAAAATATTGTAAAGTGGAGAAAGCGAGAGCGCGCGAATGCACTCAAGCAAACACAAACAGCACAGCACGATGCGTATTTTTTTTTAAATTGACAAAATAAATCAAAAATAAAAATAAGTGGAAAAGGCGAGAGTGCGCGAGCACACAGGAGCAAAGACAAGCAGCGCAGCTTGATGCGTAGTAAAAAAAATAATAAATAGACAACTGGTCGACCTCATTAGAAATAAAAACCCAAAAGATTAGATAGACAAACAAACACATAAATGTGGAGAGAAGGGCAGTGGGGGCAGGAGCAAAGGTAAACAGCAGACAGACCTGAATTCTTATCTTTACAAGGTCGACCTCAGAACTTTGTTCGGGTTGTCTCGGTGACGGATAATGGAAGGAAGGGCAGGCAACTGGTCGACTTCATTTAAATAAACAAATAAAAAATAAGATAAACTCTCAGGAATAGATAAATAATAACAAAAAAATTGTAAAGTGGAGAAAGCGAGAGCGCGCGAATGCACTCAAGCAAACACAAACAGCACAGCACGATGCGTATTTTTTAATTGAAAAAATAAATCAAAAATAAATCAAAAATAAAAATAAGTGGAAAAGGCGAGAGTGCGTGAGCACACAGGAGCAAAGACAAGCAGCGCAGCTTGATGCGTAGTAAAAAAAATAATAAATAAACAACTGGTCGACCTCATTAGAAATAAAAACGCAAAAGATTAGATAGACAAACAAACAAACACATAAATGTGGAGAGAAGGGCAGTGCGCGCAGGAGCAAAGGTAAACAGTAGACAGACCTGAATCCTTATCTTTACAAGGTCGACCTCAGAATTTTGTTCAGTTTGTCTCAGTGACGGATAATGGAAGGAAGGGCAGGCAACTGGTCGACTTCATTTAAATAAACAAATAAAAAATAAGATAAACCCTAAGGAATAGATAAATAATAACAAAAATATTGTAAAGTGGAGAAAGCGAGAGCGCGCGAATGCACTCAAGCAAACACAAACAGCACAGCACGATGCGTATTTTTTTTTAAATTGACAAAATAAATCAAAAAGAAAAATAAGTGGAAAAGGCGAGAGTGCGCAAGCACACAGGAGCAAAGACAAGCAGCGCAGCTTGATGCGTAGTAAAAAAAATAATAAATAGACAACTGGTCGACCTCATTAGAAATAAAAACCCAAAAGATTAGATAGACAAACAAACACATAAATGTGGAGAGAAGGGCAGTGGGGGCAGGAGCAAAGGTAAACAGCAGACAGACCTGAATTCTTATCTTTACAAGGTCGACATCAGAACTTTGTTCGGGTTGTCTCGGTGACGGATAATGGAAGGAAGGGCAGGCAACTGGTCGACTTCATTTAAATAAACAAATAAAAAATAAGATAAACTCTCAGGAATAGATAAATAATAACAAAAAAATTGAAAAGTGGAGAAAGCGAGAGCGCGCGAATGCACTCAAGCAAACTCAAACAGCACAGCACGATGCGTATTTTTTTAATTGAAAAAATAAATCAAAAATTAATCAAAAATAAAAATAAGTGGAAAAGGCGAGAGTGCGTGAGCACACAGGAGCAAAGACAAGCAGCGCAGCTTGATGCATAGTAAAAAAATAATAAATAGACAACTGGTCGACATCATTAGAAATAAAAACGCAAAAGATTATATAGACAAACAAACAAACACATAAATGTGGAGAGAAGGGCAGTGCGCGCAGAAGCAAAGGTAAACAGCAGACATACCTGAATCCTTATCTTTACAAGGTCGACCTCAGAACTTTGTTCAATTTGTCTCGGTGACGGATAATGGAAGGAAGGGCAGGCAACTGGTCGACTTCATTTAAATAAACAAATAAAAAATAAGATAAACTCTCAGGAATAGATAAATAATAACAAAAAAATTGTAAAGTGGAGAAAGCGAGAGCGCGCGAATGCACTCAAGCAAGCACAAACAGCACAGCACGATGCGTATTTTTTTTTAAAATTGACAAAATAAATCAAAAATAAATCTAAAATAAAAATAAGCGGAAAAGGCGAGAGTGCGCGAGCACACAGGAGCAAAGACAAGCAGCGCAGCTTGATGCGTAGTAAAAAAAATAATAAATAGACAACTGGTCGACCTCATTAGAAATAAATACCCAAAAGATTAGATAGACAAACAAACAAACACATAAATGTGGAGAGAAGTGCAGTGCGCGTAGGAGCAAAGGTAAACTGCAGACAGACCTGAATCCATATCTTTACAAGGTCGACCTCAGAACTTTGTTCAGTTCGTCTCGGTGAAGGATAATGAAAGGAAGGGAAGGCAACTGATCGACTTCATTTAAATAAACAAATAAAAAATAAGATAAACTCTCAGGAATAGATAAATAATAACAAAAAATTGTAAAGTGGAGAAAGCGAGAGCGCGAGAATGCACTCAAGCAAACACAAACAGCACAGCACGATGCGTATTTTTTTTAAAAAATTGACAAAATAAATCAAAATTAAATCAAAAATAAAAATAAGTGGATAAGGCGAGAGTGCGCGAGCACACAGGAGCAAAGACAAGCAGCGCAGCTTGATGCGTAGTAAAAATAATAATAAATAGACAACTGGTCGACCTCATTAGAAATAAAAACCCAAAAGATTAGATAGACAAACAAACAAACACATAAATATGGAGAGAAGGGCAGTGCCGGCAGGAGCAAAGGTAAACAGCAGACAGACCTGAATCCTTATCTTTACAAGGTCGACCTCAGAACTTTGTTCAGTTTGTCTCGGTGACGGATAATGGAAGGAAGGGCAGGCAACTGGTCGACTTCATTTAAATAAACAAATAAAAAATAAGATAAACTCTCAGGAATAGATAAATAATAACAAAAAAATTGTAAAGTGGAGAAAGCGAGAGCGCGCGAATGCACTCAAGCAAACGCAAACAGCACAGCACGATGCGTATTTTTTTTTTAAATTGACAAAATAAATCAAAAATAAAAATAAGGGGAAAAGGCGAGAGTGCGCGAGCACACAGGAGCAAAGACAAGCAGCGCAGCTTGATGCGTAGTAAAAAAAATAATAAATAGACAACTGGTCGACCTCATTAGAAATAAAAACCCAAAAGATTAGATAGACAAACAAACAAACACATAAATGTGGAGAGAATGGCAGTGCGTGCAGGAGCAAAGGTAAACAGTAGACAGACCTGAATCCTTATCTTTACAAGGTCGACCTCAGAATTTTGTTCAGTTTGTCTCAGTGACGGATAATGGAAGGAAGGGCAGGCAACTGGTCGACTTCATTTAAATAAACAAATAAAAAATAAGATAAACTCTCAGGAATAGATAAATAATAACAAAAAAATTGTAAAGTGGAGAAAGAGAGAGCGCGCGAATGCACTCAAGCAAACACAAACAGCACAGCACGATGCGTATTTTTTTAAAATTGACAAAATAAATCAAAAATAAATCAAAAATAAAAATAAGTGGAAAAGGCGAAAGTGCGCGAGCACACAGGAGCAAAGACAAGCAGCGCAGCTTGATGCGTAGTAAAAAAAATAATAAATAGACAACTGGTCGATCTCATTAGAAATAAAAACCCAAAAGATTAGATAGACAAACAAACAAACACATAAATGAGGAGAGAAGGGCAGTGCGCGCAGGAGCAAAGGTAAACAGCAGACAGACCTGATTCCTTATCTTTACAAGGTCGACCTCAGAACTTTGTTCAGTTTGTCTCGGTGACGGATAATGGAAGGAAGGGCAGGCAACTGGTCGACTTCATTTAAATAAACAAATAAAAAATAAGATAAACTCTCAGGAATAGATAAATAATAACAAAAAAATTGTAAAGTGGAGAAAGCGAGAGCGCGCGAATGCACTCAAGCAAACACAAACAGCACATCACGATGCGTATTTTTTTAAAAAATTGACAAAATAAATGAAAAATAAATGAAAAATAAAAATAAGTGGAAAAGGCGAGAGTGCGCGAGCACACAGGAGCAAAGACAAGCAGCGCAGCTTGATGCGTAGTAAAAAAAATAATAAATAGACAACTGGTCGACCTCATTAGAAATAAAAACCCAAAAGATTAGATAGACAAACAAACAAACACATAAATGTGGAGAGAAGGGCAGTGCGCGCAGGAGCAAAGGTAAACAGCAGACAGACCTGAATCCTTATCTTTACAAGGTAGACCTCCGAACTTTGTTCAGTTTGTCTTGGTGACGGATAATGGAAGGAAGGGCAGGCAACTGGTCGACTTCATGTAAATAAACAAATAAAAAATAAGATAAACTCTCAGGAATAGATAAATAATAACAAAATTTGTAAAGTGGAGAAAGCGAGAGCGCGCGAATGCACTCAAGCAAACACAAACAGCACAGCACGATGCGTATTTTTTTGAAAATTGACAAAATAAATAAAATATAAATCTAAAATAAAAATAAGTGGAAAAGGCGAGAGTGCGAGAGCACACAGGAGCAAAGACAAGCAGCACAGCTTGATGCGTAGTAAAAAAAATAATAAATAGACAACTGGTCGACCTCATTAGAAATAAAAACCCAAAAGATTAGATAGACAAACAAACAAACACATAAATGTGGAGAGAAGGGCAGTGCGCGCAGGAGCAAAGGTAAACAGCAGACAGACCTCAATCCTTATCTTTACAAGGTCGACCTCAGAACTTTGTTCAGTTTGTCTCGGTGACGCATAATGATAGGAAGGGCAGGCAACTGGTCGACTTCATTTAAATAAAAAAATAAAAAATATGATAAACTCTCAGGAATAGATAAATAATAACAAAAAAATTGTAAAGTGGAGAAAGCGAGAGCGCGCGAATGCACTCAAGCAAACACAAACAGCACAGCACGATGCGTATTGTTTTAAAAAATTGACAAAATAAATCAAAAATAAATCAAAAATAAAAATAAGTGGAAAAGGCGAGAGTGCGCGAGCAAACAGGAGCAAAGACAAGCAGCGCAGCTTGATGCGTAGTAAAAAAAATAATAAATAGACAACTGGTCGACCTCATTAGAAATAAAAACCCAAAAGATTAGATAGACAAACAAACAAACACATAAATGTGGAAAGAAGGGCAGTGCGCGCAGGAGCAAAGGTAAACAGCAGACAGACCTGAATCCTTATCTTTACAAGGTCGACCTCAGAACTTTGTTCAGTTTGTCTCGGTGACGGATAATGGAAGGAAGGGCAGGCAACTGGTCGACTTCATTTAAATAAACAAATAAAATATAAGATAAACTCTCAGGAATAGATAAATAATAACAAAAAAATTGTAAAGTGGAGAAAGCGAGAGCGCGCGAATGCACTCAAGCAAACACAAAAGCACAGCACGATGCGTATTTTTTTTAAATTAACAAAATAAATCAAAAATAAATCAAAAATAAAAATAAGTGGAAAAGGCGAGAGTGCGCGAGCACACAGGAGCAAAGACAAGCAGCACAGCTTGATGCGTAGTAAAAAAAATAATAAATAGACAACTGGTCGACCTCATTAGAAATAAAAACCCAAAAGATTAGATAGACAAACAAACAAACACATAAATGTGGAGAGAAGGGCAGTGCGCGCAGGAGCAAAGGTAAACAGCAGACAGACCTGAATCCTCATCTTTACAAGGTCGACTTCAGAACTTTGTTCAGTTTGTCTCGGTGACGGATAATGGAAGGAAGGGCAGGCAACTGGTCGACTTCATTTAAATAAACAAATAAAAAATAAGATAAACTCTCAGGAATAGATAAATAATAACAAAAAAATTGTAAAGTGGAGAAAGCAAGAGCGCGCGAATGCACTCAAGCAAACACAAACAGCACAGCACGATGCGTATTTTTTTTTAAAATTGACAAAATAAATCAAAAATAAATCAAAAATAAAAATAAATGGAAAAGGCGAGAGTGCGCGAGCACAAAGGAGCAAAGACAAGCAGCGCAGCTTGATGCGTAGTAAAAAAAAATAATAAATAGACAACTGGTCGACCTCATTAGAAATAAAAACCCAAAAGATTAGATAGACAAACAAACAAACACATAAATGTGGAGAGAAGGGCAGTGCGCGCAAGAGCAAAGGTAAACAGCAGACAGACCTGAATCCTTATCTTTACAAGGTCGACCTCAGAACTTTGTTCAGTTTGTCTCGGTGACGGATAATGGAAGGAAGGGCAGGCAACTGGTCGACTTCATTTAAATAAACAAATAAAAAATAAGATAAACTCTCAGGAATAGATAAATAATAAAAAAAAATTGTAAAGTGGAGAAAGCGAGAGCGCGCGAATGCACTCAAGCAAACAGAAACAGCACAGCACGATGCGTATTTTTTATTAAAATTGACAAAATAAATCAAAAATAAATCAAAAATAAAAATAAGTGGAAAAGGCGAGAGTGCGCGAGCACACAGGAGCAAAGACAAGCAGCGCAGCTTGATGCGTAGTAAAAAAAATAATAAATAGACAACTGGTCGACCTCATTAGAAATAAAAACCCAAAAGATTAGATAGACAAACAAACAAACACATAAATGTGGAGAGAAGGGCAGTGCGCGCAGGAGCAAAGGTAAACAGCAGACAGACCTGAATCCTCATCTTTACAAGGTCGACCTCAGAACTTTGTTCAGTTTGTCTCGGTGACGGATAATGGAAGGAAGGGCAGGCAACTGGTCCACTTCATTTAAATAAACAAATAAAAAATAAGATAAACTCTCAGGAATAGATAAATAATAACAAAAAAATTGTAAAGTGGAGAAAGCAAGAGCGCGCGAATGCACTCAAGCAAACACAAACAGCACAGCACGATGCGTATTTTTTTTTAAAATTGACAAAATAAATCAAAAATAAATCAAAAATAAAAATAAGTGGAAAAGGCGAGAGTGCGCGAGCACAAAGGAGCAAAGACAAGCAGCGCAGCTTGATGCGTAGTAAAAAAAAATAATAAATAGACAACTGGTCGACCTCATTAGAAATAAAAACCCAAAAGATTAGATAGACAAACAAACAAACACATAAATGTGGAGAGAAGGGCAGTGCGCGCAAGAGCAAAGGTAAAAAGCAGACAGACCTGAATCCTTATCTTTACAAGGTCGACCTCAGAACTTTGTTCAGTTTGTCTCGGTGACGGATAATGGAAGGAAGGGCAGGCAACTGGTCGACTTCATTTAAATAAACAAATAAAAAATAAGATAAACTCTCAGGAATAGATAAATAATAAAAAAAATTGTAAAGTGGAGAAAGCGAGAGCGCGCGAATGCACTCAAGCAAACACAAACAGCACAGCACGATGCGTATTTTTTTTTAAAATTGACAAAATAAATCAAAAATAAATCAAAAATAAAAATAAGTGGAAAAGGCGAGAGTGCGCGAGCACACAGGAGCAAAGACAAGCAGCGCAGCTTGATGCGTAGTAAAAAAAATAATAAATAGACAACTGGTCGACTCCATTAGAAATAAAAACCCAAAAGATTAGATAGACAAACAAACAAACACATAAATGTGGAGAGAAGGGCAGTGCGCGCAGGAGCAAAGGTAAACAGCAGACAGACCTGAATCCTTATCTTTACAAGGTCGACCTCAGAACTTTGTTCAGTTTGTCTCGGTGACGGTTAATGGAAGGAAGGGCCGGCAACTGGTCGACTTCATTTAAATAAACAAATAAAAAATAAGATAATCTCTCAGGATTAGATAAATAATAACAAAAAAATTGTAAAGTGGAGAAAGCGCGAGCGCGCGAATGCACTCAAGCAAACAGAAACAGCACAGCACGATGCGTATTTTTTATTAAAATTGACAAAATAAATCAAAAATAAATCAAAAATAAAAATAAGTGGAAAAGGCGAGAGTGCGCGAGCACACAGGAGCAAAGACAAGCAGCGCACCTTGATGCGTAGTAAAAAAAATAATAAATAGACAACTGGTCGACCTCATTAGAAATAAAAACCCAAAAGATTAGATAGACAAACAAACAAACACATAAATGTGGAGAGAAGGGCAGTGCGCGCAGGAGCAAAGGTAAAGAGCAGACAGACCTGAATCCTTATCTTTACAAGGTCGACCTCAGAACTTTGTTCAGTTTGTCTCGGTGACGGATAATGGAAGGAAGGGCAGGCAACTGGTCGACTTCATTTAAATAAACAAATAAAATATAAGATAAACTCTCAGGAATAGATAAATAATAACAAAAACATTGTAAAGTGGAGAAAGCGAGAGCGCGCGAATGCACTCAAGCAAACACAAACAGCACAGCACGATGCGTATTTTTTTTTAAAATTGACAAAATAAATCAAAAATAAATCAAAAATAAAAATAAGTGGAAAAGGCGAGAGTGCGCGAGCACACAGGAGCAAAGACAAGCAGCGCAGCTTGATGCGTAGTAAAAAAAAAAATAAATAGACTACTGGTCGACTCCATTAGAAATAAAAACCCAAAAGATTAGATAGACAAACAAACAAACACATAAATGTGGAGAGAAGGGCAGTGCGCGCAGGAGCAAAGGTAAACAGCAGACAGACCTGAATCCTTATCTTTACAAGGTCGACCTCAGAACTTTGTTCAGTTTGTCTCGGTGACGGATAATGGAAGGAAGGGCCGGCAACTGGTCGACTTCATTTAAATAAACAAATAAAAAATAAGATAAACTCTCAGGATTAGATAAATAATAACAAAAAATTGTAAAGTGGAGAAAGCGCGAGCGCGCGAATGCACTCAAGCAAACAGAAACAGCACAGCACGATGCGTATTTTTTATTAAAATTGACAAAATAAATCAAAAATAAATCAAAAATAAAAATAAGTGGAAAAGGCGAGAGTGCGCGAGCACACAGGAGCAAAGACAAGCAGCGCAGCTTGATGCGTAGTAAAAAAAATAATAAATAGACAACTGGTCGACCTCATTAGAAATAAAAACCCAAAAGATTAGATAGACAAACAAACAAACACATAAATGTGGAGAGAAGGGCAGTGCGCGCAGGAGCAAAGGTAAAGAGCAGACAGACCTGAATCCTTATCTTTACAAGGTCGACCTCAGAACTTTGTTCAGTTTGTCTCGGTGACGGATAATGGAAGGAAGGGCAGGCAACTGGTCGACTTCATTTAAATAAACAAATAAAATATAAGATAAACTCTCAGGAATAGATAAATAATAACAAAAACATTGTAAAGTGGAGAAAGCGAGAGCGCGCGAATGCACTCAAGCAAACACAAACAGCACAGCACGATGCGTATTTTTTTTTTAAATTGACAAAATAAATCAAAAATAAATCAAAAATAAAAATAAGTGGAAAAGGCGAGAGTGCGCGAGCACACAGGAGCAAAGACAAGCAGCACAGCTTGATGCGTAGTAAAAAAAATAATAAATAGACAACTGGTCGACCTCATTAGAAATAAAAACCCAAAAGATTAGATAGACAAACAAACAAACACATAAATGTGGAGAGAAGGGCAGTGCGCGCAGGAGCAAAGGTAAACAGCAGACAGACCTGAATCCTCATCTTTACAAGGTCGACCTCAGAACTTTGTTCAGTTTGTCTCGGTGACGGATAATGGAAGGAAGGGCAGGCAACTGGTCCACTTCATTTAAATAAACAAATAAAAAATAAGATAAACTCTCAGGAATAGATAAATAATAACAAAAAAATTGTAAAGTGGAGAAAGCAAGAGCGCGCGAATGCACTCAAGCAAACACAAACAGCACAGCACGATGCGTATTTTTTTTTAAAATTGACAAAATAAATCAAAAATAAATCAAAAATAAAAATAAGTGGAAAAGGCGAGAGTGCGCGAGCACAAAGGAGCAAAGACAAGCAGCGCAGCTTGATGCGTAGTAAAAAAAAATAATAAATAGACAACTGGTCGACCTCATTAGAAATAAAAACCCAAAAGATTAGATAGACAAACAAACAAACACATAAATGTGGAGAGAAGGGCAGTGCGCGCAAGAGCAAAGGTAAACAGCAGACAGACCTGAATCCTTATCTTTATAAGGTCGACCTCAGAACTTTGTTCAGTTTGTCTCGGTGACGGATAATGGAAGGAAGGGCAGGCAACTGGTCGACTTCATTTAAATAAACAAATAAAAAATAAGATAAACTCTCAGGAATAGATAAATAATAAAAAAAAATTGTAAAGTGGAGAAAGCGAGAGCGCGCGAATGCACTCAAGCAAACACAAACAGCACAGCACGATGCGTATTTTTTTTTAAAATTGACAAAATAAATCAAAAATAAATCAAAAATAAAAATAAGTGGAAAAGGCGAGAGTGCGCGAGCACACAGGAGCAAAGACAAGCAGCGCAGCTTGATGCGTAGTAAAAAAAAAAATAAATAGACAACTGGTCGACTCCATTAGAAATAAAAACCCAAAAGATTAGATAGACAAACAAACAAACACATAAATGTGGAGAGAAGGGCAGTGCGCGCAGGAGCAAAGGTAAACAGCAGACAGCCCTGAATCCTTATCTTTACAAGGTCGACCTCAGAACTTTGTTCAGTTTGTCTCGGTGACGGTTAATGGAAGGAAGGGCCGGCAACTGGTCGACTTCATTTAAATAAACAAATAAAAAATAAGATAAACTCTCAGGATTAGATAAATAATAACAAAAAAATTGTAAAGTGGAGAAAGCGCGAGCGCGCGAATGCACTCAAGCAAACAGAAACAGCACAGCACGATGCGTATTTTTTATTAAAATTGACAAAATAAATCAAAAATAAATCAAAAATAAAAATAAGTGGAAAAGGCGAGAGTGCGCGAGCACACAGGAGCAAAGACAAGCAGCGCAGCTTGATGCGTAGTAAAAAAAATAATAAATAGACAACTGGTCGACCTCATTAGAAATAAAAACCCAAAAGATTAGATAGACAAACAAACAAACACATAAATGTGGAGAGAAGGGCAGTGCGCGCAGGAGCAAAGGTAAAGAGCAGACAGACCTGAATCCTTATCTTTACAAGGTCGACCTCAGAACTTTGTTCAGTTTGTCTCGGTGACGGATATGGAAGGAAGGGCAGGCAACTGGTCGACTTCATTTAAATAAACAAATAAAATATAAGATAAACTCTCAGGAATAGATAAATAATAACAAAAACATTGTAAAGTGGAGAAAGCGAGAGCGCGCGAATGCACTCAAGCAAACACAAACAGCACAGCACGATGCGTATTTTTTTTTTAAAATTGACAAAATAAATCAAAAATAAATCAAAAATAAAAATAAGTGGAAAAGGCGAGAGTGCGCGAGCACACAGGAGCAAAGACAAGCAGCGCAGCTTGATGCGTAGTAAAAAAAATAATTAATAGACAACTGGTCGACCTCATTAGAAATAAAAACCCAAAAGATTAGATAGACAAACAAACAAACACATAAATGTGGAGAGAAGGGCAGTGCGCGCAGGAGCAAAGGTAAACAGCAGACAGACCTGAAACCTTATTTTTACAAGGTCGACCTCAGAACTTTGTTCAGTTTGTCTCGGTGACGGATAATGGAAGGAAGGGCAGGCAACTGGTCGACTTCATTTAAATAAACAAATAAAAAATAAGATAAACTCTCAGGAATAGATAAATAATAACAAAAAAATTGTAAAGTGGAGAAAGCGAGAGCGCGCGAATGCACTCAAGCAAACACAAACAGCACAGCACGATGCGTATTTTTTTTTAAAATTGACAAAATGAATCAAAAATAAATCAAAAATAAATATAAGTGGAAAAGGCGAGAGTGCGCGAGCACACAGGAGCAAAGACAAGCAGCGCAGCTTGATGCGTAGTAAAAAAAATAATAAATTGACAACTGGTCGACCTCATTAGAAATAAAAACCCAAAAGATTAGATAGACAAACAAACAAACACATAAATGTGGAGAGAAGGGCAGTGCGCGCAGGAGCAAAGGTAAACAGCAGACAGACCTGAATCCTTATCTTTACAAGGTCGACCTCAGAACTTTGTTCAGTTTGTCTCGGTGACGGATAATTGAAGGAAGGGCAGGCAACTGGTCGACTTCATTTAAATAAACAAATAAATATAAGATAAACTCTCAGGAATAGATAAATAATAACAAAAAAATTGTAAAGTGGAGAATGCGAGAGCGCGCGAATGCACTCAAGCAAACACAAACAGCACAGCACGATGCGTATTTTTTTTAAAATTGACAAAATGAATCAAAAATAAATCAAAAATAAAAATAAGTGGAAAAGGCGAGAGTGCGCGAGCACACAGGAGCAAAGACAAGCAGCGCAGCTTGATGTGTAATAAAAAAAATAATAAATTGACAACTGGTCGACCTCATTAGAAATAAAAACCCAAAAGATTACATAGACAAACAAACAAACACATAAATGTGGAGAGAAGGGCAGTGCGCGCAGGAGCAAAGGTAAACAGCAGACAGACCTGAATCCTTATCTTTACAAGGTCGACCTCAGAACTTTGTTCAGTTTGTCTCGGTGACGGATAATGGAAGGATGGGCCGGCAACTGGTCGACGTCATTTAAATAAACAAATAAAAAATAAGATAAACTCTCAGGAATAGATAAATAATAACAAAAAAATTATAAGTGGAGAAAGCGAGAGCGCGCGAATGCACTCAAGCAAACACAAACAGCACAGCACGATGCGTATTTTTTTTAAAAATTGACAAAATAAATCAAAAATAAATCAAAAATAAAAATAAGTGGAAAAGGCGAGAGTGCGCGAGCACACAGGAGCAAAGACAAGCAGCGCAGCTTGATGCGTAGTAAAAAAAATAATAAATAGACAACTGGTCGACCTCATTAGAATAAAAACCCAAAAGATTAGATAGACAAACAGACAAACACATAAATGAGGAGAGAAGGGCAGTGCGCGCAGGAGCAAACGTAAACAGCAGACAGACCTGAATCCTTATCTTTACAAGGTCGACCTCAGAACTTTGTTCAGTTTGTCTCGGTGACGGATAATGGAAGGAAGGGCAGGCAACAGGTCGACTTCATTTAAATAAACAAATAAAAAATAAGATAAATGCAGGAAGCCGGCAACAACGCCATTACAAGATGGCTCCTACTTCCTTGCAGCCTTACTGGTAAATAACGGCAAAGCCTAACGGACTTACTGGCCTGAACCCCGCGCATGCGCAAGTGAGTTCTAGTCCCAGCCAATCCCGTGGCAGCTGCTAGTAGCAACCAGTCACAGACCAATCAGGGAACGACCCATGCTCACCCAACGGTATATAAGCAGGCGGTTTTGGCCTTTTGGTGCCCCCTCGCTTCAGCTCTCCCTCAACCAAGCGGCTCCTCAATAAAATGTGATTGGGAAGGATCCTCGTGTGGTCGTCGCCTTTCCTCGCTGGACGAGGTTGCCGCCCGCCGCAACTGGTGCCGAAACCCGGGACCAGGCGAGGGGTCGAAGAGGATCCAGGACCCAACACATGAGGAGGTAACTTCCCTCAGGTATGTGGACTGCCGTTCCTGTCTGGTGCTTCTTATTATCCTTCCGCTGTGAGTGCTGGTGGCTGGTGTGTGCTTGCTCTGTTTGCGCTGTGATGCCCTTATGGCGCATGGTACGCTCATGCCTGGAAGATGGACACTCCACAGATATAAAGGAAGGTCAAAGGGCCCTTAGTAAGCACCAGGATAGTCTTTTGGAATCCTCATCAGTAAAGGGGGAAGTGGTTAGGCCTAAGGAAAATAAAAATAAGGAAAATAAAAATAAAAAGATGAAAGAAAGAAAAGGGAGACCCCATAAGGGTCTGGAGGAGGGACTGCAGCCCTCCGGAAAATCCTCGATCGCGCAGGCGGTGGGGACAAGACAGACAAAACAAAAGCAAACTCAAAAGGGACAAGGACCAGTTGCCCCGTTGTATCCTTCTTTGGAGGAATTTTCATAAAGAGAAGTATGTGTCTAGGTTGGCCGCAGCTTTTCCAGTCTTTGAGAACCCAATAACAGATGAAAGGACCTATGAGCCAGTACAATTCAGAAAGAATCTCCAAGAAGGGAGAGCCGAATGGTCGGTGGACATGCTTCTAGGACAGGGAGCTTATGCAGTGGAACAGACCACCTACCCCTTTGAAGTCTACCGCCAGGTAAATGAGATATTTTACAAGGCTTGGGCGGCCTTGCCAAACAAAGGAGAGGTGGCTGGCAACCTTACAAAAGTGATTCAGCGCCCAATGAACCATTTTCTGATTTTGTGGCACGCATGCTTGAGACGGCGGAGCGTGTACTTGGAATTTGGATGCTGCCATGCCACTTGTACAACAAATAATCTATGAGCAAAGTACCAAGGAATGTAAAAGAGTGATAATTCCTATAAAGGAAAAGGGCCTTGAGGCGATGGGTAAAAGCTTGCCGAGAGGTGGGAGGCCCATTGACAAATGCAGGCTTGGCGGGCGGCCATGCTTTCTGCCGCTCGCATGGCTAGGGACAACAAACAGAAGGGCTGCTTTAAGTGTGGCCAATTAGGACACTTTAAGCGGCAATGCCCGAAAATTACATGGACCGGATCTGGTGATAACGAGATCCAGGGGAGCTGTTTGTGTTTTTCCTCAGGGCCAAGAAGTGCCTCACTGGGTGCCAACGAGATTGACCAGGCCTGTGGAAATGACAGAAGAAACCCATTGCGAAAATAAAGACCCGCAAGATGAAGACGCCATCCACTTGCTCTGTGGTACAACTGATCCCCCTGCTACTTGCAACAGTGCTGACTGCAGCCCCGATGGCAGCAAAAGAAATGACACTATGGGCTGTGACTAAGGCATGGCCAGTACCTATGCCCTTGCATGCAGATTCTCCCTTCCTCCCCACCTTGTTTTCTACAGACTGCAACATGGAAGTCCCATGTATTATGGTCTGCCTCTGGTTGGTCTGTCACCTGCGAACCCAAACACGAAGGGACAAGGTTGTAATTTCACAGGCTTTAGCGGCCTTGGAGTATGGAGCTTCCCCCCAGATTTGGGCTTTCAGCCCTAAAAAAGGGACTAAGCCCTCAATTGCACGGCCTTTGCACCCCAGGAAGCTGGTAGCTTCACTTGCACTAGGGATAGGCGTGCATTTGAGCAGAGCAGGATGCCGGGCAATAGCACCGCACTTGGGAGTCCTGAGGTAACAGGCCCCAAGAAGAGCAAGTCTGATTGCACATGGGTAGATACCCTAGACCCCACCTCTGGAAAAAAGGTATCGGACGGGTCTGGCGTCCGATGAATGGATAACACTCATGGGGAAAGCCAGTACAATGTTCCAAAATAGCACACAGAGATCAGACCTCTACTCTTACCTGCACAGAAACAAAAAGGGGGAACTGCAGGAAGCCGGCAACAACGCCATTACAAGACGGCTCCTACTTCCTTGCAGCCTTACTGGTAAATAACGGCAAAGCCTAACGGACTTACTTGCCTGAACCCCGCGCATTGCGCAAGTGAGTTCTAGTCCCAGCCAATCCCGTGGCAGCTGCTAGTAGCAACCAGTCACAGACCAATCAGGGAACGACCCATGCTCACCCAACGGTATATAAGCAGGCGGTTTTGGCCTTTTGGTGCCCCTCGCTTCAGCTCTCCCTCAACCAAGCGGCTCCTCAATAAAATGTGATTGGGAAGGATCCGTCGTGGTGGTCGCCTTTCCTCGCTGGACGAGGTTGCCGCCCGCCACAGATAAACTCTCAGGAATAGATAAATAATAACAAAAAAATTGTAAAGTGGAGAAAGCGAGGAGCGCGCGAATGCACTCAAGCAAACACAAACAGCACAGCACGATGCGTACTTTTTTTAAAAATTGACAAAATAAATCAAAAATAAATCAAAAATAAAAATAAGTGGAAAAGGGCGAGAGTGCGCGAGCACACAGGAGCAAAGACAAGCAGCGCAGCTTGATGCGTAGTAAAAAAAATAATAAATAGACAACTGGTCGACCTCATTAGAAATAAAAACCCAAGAGATTAGATAGACAAACAAACAAAAACATAAATGTGGAGAGAAGGGCAGTGCGCGCAGGAGCAAAGGTAAACAGCAGACAGATCTGAATCCTTATCTTTACAAGGTCGACCTCAGAACTTTGTTCAGTTTGTCTCGGTGACGGATAATGGAAGGAAGGGCAGGCAACTGGTCGACTTCATTTAAATAAACAAATAAAAATTAAGATAAACTCTCAGGAATAGATAAATAATAACAAAAAAATTGTAAAGTGGAGAAAGCGAGAGCGCGCGAATGCACTCAAGCAAACACAAACAGCACAGCACGATGCGTATTTTTTTTAAAAAATTGACAAAATAAAACAAAAATAAATCAAAAATAAAAATAAGTGGAAAAGGCGAGAGTGCGCGAGCACACAGGAGCAAAGACAAGCAGCGCAGCTTGATGCGTAGTAAAAAAAATAATTAATAGACAACTGGTCGACCTCATTAGAAATAAAAACCCAAAAGATTAGATAGACAAACAAACAAACACATAAATGTGGAGAGAAGGGCAGTGCGCGCAGGAGCAAAGGTAAACAGCAGACAGACCTGAATCCTTATCTTTACCAGGTCGACCTCAGAACTTTGTTCAGTTTGTATCGGTGACGGATAATGGAAGGTAGGGCAGGCAACTGGTCGACTTCATTTAAATAAACAAATAAAAAATAAGATAAACTCTCAGGAATAGATAAATAATAACAAAAAAATTGTAAACTGGAGAAAGCGAGAGCGCACGAATGCACTCAAGCAAACAAAACAGCACAGCACGATGCGTATTTTTTTTAAATTGACAAAATAAATCAAAAATAAATCAAAAATAAAAATAAGTGGAAAAGGCGAGAGTGCGCGAGCACACAGGAGCAAAGACAAGCAGCGCAGCTTGATGCGTAGTAAAAAAAATAATTAATAGACAACTGGTCGACCTCATTAGAAATAAAAACCCAAAAGATTAGATAGACAAACAAACAAACACATAAATGTGGAGAGAAGGGCAGTGCGCGCAGGAGCAAAGGTAAACAGCAGACAGACCTGAATCCTTATCTTTACCAGGTCGACCTCAGAACTTTGTTCAGTTTGTCTCGGTGACGGATAATGGAAGGAAGGGCAGGCAACTGGTCGACTTCATTTAAATAAACAAATAAAAAATAAGATAAACTCTCAGGAATAGATAAATAATAACAAAAAAATTGTAAAGTGGAGAAAGCGGAGAGCGCGCGAATGCACTCAAGCAAACACAAACAGCACAGCACGATGCGTATTTTTTTTAAATTGACAAAATAAATCAAAAATAAATCAAAAATAAAAATAAGTGGAAAAGGCGAGAGTGCGCGAGCACACAGGAGCAAAGACAAGCAGCGCAGCTTGATGCGGTAGTAAAAAAATA
>NW_025957690.1:0-57288 GCF_023159225.1 Perognathus longimembris pacificus
ATATCCGTCACCGAGACAAACTGAACAAAGTTCTGAGGTCGACCTTGTAAAGATAAGGATTCAGGTCTGTCTGCTGTTTACCTTTGCTCCTGCGCGCACTGCCCTTCTCTCCATATTTATGTGTTTGTTTGTTTGTCTATCTAATCTTTTGGGTTTTTATTTCTAATGAGGTCGACCAGTTGTCTATTTATTATTTTTTTTTACTACGCATCAAGCTGCGCTGCTTGTCTTTGCTCCTGTGTGCTCGCGCACTCTAGCCTTTTCCACTTATTTTTATTTTTGATTTATTTTGATTTATTTTGTCAATTTTAAAAAAAAATATGCATCGTGCTGTGCTGTTTTTGTTTGCTTGAGTGCATTCGCGCCCTCTCGCTTTCTCCACTTTACAATTTTTTTGTTATTATTTATCTATTCCTGAGAGTTTATCTTATTTTTTATTTGTTTATTTAATGAAGTCGACCAGTTGCCTGCCCTTCCTTCCATTATCCGTCACCGAGACAAACTGAACAAAGTTCTGAGGTCGACCTTGTAAAGATAAGGATTCAGGTCCTGTCTGCTGTTTACCTTTGCTCCTGCGCGCACTGCCCTTCTCTCCACATTTATGTGTTTGTTTGTTTGTCTATCTAATCTTTTGGGTTTCTATTTCTAATGAGGTCGACCAGTTGTCTATTTATTATTTTTTTACTACGCATCAAGCTGCGCTGCTTGTCTTTGCTCCTGTGTGCTCGCGCACACTCGCCTTTTCCACTTATTTTTATTTTTGATTTATTTTTGATTTATTTTGTCAATTTAAAAAAAATACGCATCGTGCCTGTGCTGTTTGTGTTTGCTTGAGTGCATTCGCGCGCTCATCCGCTTTCTCAACTTTATAATTTTTTTGTTATTATTTATCTATTCCTGAGAGTTTATCTTATTATTTATTTGTTTATTTAAATGAAGTCGACCAGTTGCCTGCCCTTCATTCCATTATCCGTCACCGAGACAAAGTGAACAAAGTTCTGAGGTCGACCTGTAAAGATAAGGATTCAGTCTGTCTGCTGTTTAACTTTGCTCCTGCCCGCACTGCCCTTCTCTCCACATTTATGTGTTTGTTTGTTTGTCTATCTAATCTTTTGGGTTTTTATTTCTAATGAGGTCCGACCAGTTGTCTATTTATTATTTTTTTTACTACGCATCAAGCTGCGCTGCTTGTCTTTGCTCCTGTGTGCTCGCGCACTCTCGCCTTTTCCACTTATTTTTATTTTTGATTTATTTTTGATTTATTTTGTCAATTTAAAAAAAAAAATACGCATCGTGCTGTGCTGTTTGTGTTTCCTTGAATGCATTCGCGCGCTCTTGCTTTCTCCACTTTACAATTTTTTTGTTATTATTTATCTATTCCTGATAGTTTATCTTATTTTTTATTTGTTTATTTAAATGAAGTCGACCAGTTGCCTGCCCTTCCTTCTATTATCCGTCACCGAGACAAACTGAACAAAGTTCTGAGGTCGACCTGTAAAGATAAGGATTCAGGTCTGTCTGCTGTTTACCTTTGCTCCTGCGCGCCCTGCCCTTCTCTCCACATTTATGTGTTTGTTTGTTTGTCTATCTAATCTTTTGGGTTTTTATTTCTATTGAGGTCGACCAGTTGTCTATTTATTATTTTTTTTACTACGCATGAAGCTGCGCTGCTTGTCTTTGCTCCTGTGTGCTCGCGCACTCTAGACTTTTCCACTTATTTTTATTTTTGATTTATTTTTGATTTATTTTGTCAATTTAAAAAAAAATACGCATCGTGCTGTGCTGTTTGTGTTTGCTTGAGTGCATTCGCTCGCTCTCCGCTTTCTCCACTTTACAATTTTTTTGTTATTATTTATCTATTCCTGAGAGTTTATCTTATTTTTTATTTGTTTATTTAAATGAAGTCGACCAGTTGCCTGCCCTTCCTTCCATTATCCGTCACCCGAGACAAACTGAACAAATTCTGAGGTCGACCTTGTAAAGATAAGGATTCAGGTCTGTCTGCTGTTTACCTTTGCTCCTGCGCGCACTGCCCTTCTCTCCACATTTATGTGTTTGTTTGTTTGTCTATCTAATCTTTTGGGTTTCTATTTCTAATGAGGTCGACCAGTTGTCTATTTATTATTTTTTTACTACGCATCAAGCTGCGCTGCTTGCTTTGCTCCTGGTGGCTCGCACACACTCGCCTTTTCCACTTATTTTTATTTTTGATTTATTTTTTATTTATTTTGTCAATTTAAAAAAAATACGCATCGTGCTGTGCTGTTTGTGTTTGCTTGAGTGCATTCGCGCGCTCTCCGCTTCTCAACTTTATAATTTTTTTGTTATTATTTATCTATTCCTGAGAGTTTATCTTATTATTTATTTGTTTATTTAAATGAAGTCGACCAGTTGCCTGCCCTTCCTTCCATTATCCGTCACCGAGACAAAGTGAACAAAGTTCTGAGGTCGGACCCTTGTAAAGATAAGGATTCAGGTCTGTCTGCTGTTTTACCTTTGCTCCTGCCCGCACTGCCCTTCTCTCCACATTTATGTGTTTGTTTGTTTGTCTATCTAATCTTTTGGGTTTTTATTTCTAATGAGGTCGACCAGTTGTCTATTTTTTATTTTTTTTACTACGCATCAAGCTGCGCTGCGTGTTTTGCTCCTGTGTACTGGCGCACTCTAGCCTTTTCCACTTATTTTTATTTTTGATTTATTTTTGATTTATTTTGTCAATTTTAAAAAAAATACGCATCGTGCTGTGCTGTTTGTGTTTGCTTGTGTGCATTCGCGCGCTCTCCGCTTTCTCCACTTTACAATTTTTTTATTATTTATCTATTCCTGAGAGTTTATCTTATTATTTATTTGTTTATTTTAAATGAAGTCGACCAGTTGCCTGCCTTCCTTCCATTATCCGTCACCGAGACAAACTGAACAAAGTTCTGAGGTCGACCTTGTAAAGATAAGGATTCAGGTCTGTCTGCTGTTTACCTTTGCTCCTGCCCGCACTGCCCTTCTCTCCACATTTATGTGTTTGTTTGTTTGTCTATCTAATCTTTGGGTTTTTATTTCTAATGAGGTCGACCAGTTGTCTATTTATTATTTTCTTTACTACGCATCAAGCTGCGCTGCTTGTCTTTGCTCCTGTGTGCTCGCGCACCTCTCGCCTTTTCCACTTATTTTTATTTTTGATTTATTTTTGATTTATTTTGTCAATTTTTAAAAAAAATACGCATCGTGCTGTGCTGTTTGTGTTTCCTTGAATGCATTCGCGCGCTCTTTCTTTCTCCACTTTACAATTTTTTTGTTATTATTTATCTATTCCTGATAGTTTTCTTATTTTTTATTTGTTTATTTAAATGAAGTCGACCAGTTGCCTGCCTTCCTTCTATTATCCATCACCGAGACAAACTGAACAAAGTTCTGAGGTCGACCTTGTAAAGATAAGGATTCAGTCTGTCTGCTGTTTACCTTTGCTCCTGCGCGCGCTGCCCTTCCTCCTCCACATTTATGTGTTTGTTTGTTTGTCTATCTAATCTTTTGGGTTTTTATTTCTAATGAGGTCGACCAGTTGTCTATTTATTATTTTTTTTACTACGCATCAAGCTGCGCTGCTTGTCTTTGCTCCTGTGTGCTCGCGCACTCTAGCTTTTTCCACTTATTTTTATTTTTGATTTATTTTTGATTTATTTTGTCAATTTAAAAAAAAAATACGCATCGTGCTGTGCTGTTTGTGTTTGCTTGAGTGCATTCGCGCGCTCTCGCTTTCTCCACTTTACAATATTTTTGTTATTATTTATCTATTCCCTGAGAGTTTATCTTATTTTTTATTTGTTTATTTAAATGAAGTCGACCAGTTGCCTGCCCTTCCTTCCATTATCCGTCACCGAGACAAACTGAACAAAGTTCTGAGGTCGACCTTGTAAAGATAAGGATTCAGGTCTGTCTGCTGTTTACCTTTGCTCCTGCACGCACTGCCCTTCTCTCCACATTTATGTGTTTGTTTGTTTGTCTATCTAATCTTTTGGGTTTTTATTTCTAATGAGGTCGACCAGCTTGTCTATTTATTATTTTTTTTACTACGCATCAAGCTGCGCTGCTTGTCTTTGCTCCTGTGTGCTCGCGCACCTCTCGCCTTTTCCACTTATTTTTATTTTTGATTTATTTTTGATTATTTTGTCAATTTAAAAAAAAAATATGCATCGTGCTGTGCTGTTTTTGTTTGCTTGAGTGCATTCGCGCCCTCTCGCTTTCCTCCACTTTACAATTTTTTTTGTTATTATTTATCTATTCCTGAGAGTTTATCTTATTTTTTTATTTGTTTATTTAAATGAAGTCGACCAGTTGCCTGCCCTTCCTTCCATTATCCGTCACCGAGACAAACTGAACAAAGTTCTGAGGTCGACCTTGTAAAGATAAGGATTCAGGTCTGTCTGCTGTTTACCTTTGCTCCTGCGCGCAGTGCCCTTCTCTCCACATTTATGTGTTTGTTTGTTTGTCTATCTAATCTTTTGGGTTCTATTTCTAATGAGGTCGACCAGTTGTCTATTTATTATTTTTTTACTACGCATCAAGCTGCGCTGTTTCTCTTTGCTCCTGTGTGCTCGCGCACACTCGCCTTTTCCACTTATTTTCATTTTTGATTTATTTTTGATTTATTTTGTCAATTTAAAAAAAATACGCATCGTGCTGTGCTGTTTGTGTTTGCTTGAGTGCATTCGCGCGCTCTCCCCGCTTTCTCAACTTTATAATTTTTTTGTTATTATTTATCTATTCCTGAGAGTTTATCTTATTATTTATTTGTTTATTTAAATGAAGTCGACCAGTTGCCTGCCCTTCCTTCCATTATCCGTCACCGAGACAAACTGAACAAAGTTCTGAGGTCGACCTTGTAAAGATAAGGATTCAGGTCTGTCTGCTGTTTACCTTGCTCCTGCGCGCACTGCCCTTCTCTCCACATTTATGTGTTTGTTTGTTTGTCTATCTAATCTTTTGGGTTTTTATTTCTAATGAGGTCGACCAGTTGTCTATTTATTATTTTTTTTTACTACGCATCAAGCTGCGCTGCTTGTCTTTGCTCCTGTGTGCTCGCGCACTCTAGCCTTTTCCACTTATTTTTATTTTTGATTTATTTTTGATTTATTTTGTCAATTTAAAAAAAAATATGCATCGTGCTGTGCTGTTTTTGTTTGCTTGAGTGCATTCGCGCCCCTCCTCGCTTTCTCCACTTTACAATTTTTTTGTTATTATTTATCTATTCCTGAGAGTTTATCTTATTTTTTATTTGTTTATTTAAATGAAGTCGACCAGTTGCCTGCCCTTCCTTCCATTATCCGTCACCGAGACAAACTGAACAAAGTTCTGAGGTCGACCTTGTAAAGATAAGGATTCAGGTCTGTCTGCTGTTTACCTTTGCTCCTGCGCGCACTGCCCTTCTCTCCACATTTATGTGTTTGTTTGTTTGTCTATCTAATCTTTTGGGTTTCTATTTCTAATGAGGTCGACCAGTTGTCTATTTATTATTTTTTACTACGCATCAAGCTGCGCTGCTTGTCTTGCTCCTGTGTGCTCGCGCACACTCCGCCTTTTCCACTTATTTTTATTTTTGATTTATTTTTGATTTAATTTTGTCAATTTAAAAAAATACGCATCGTGCTGTGCTGTTTGTGTTTGCTTGAGTGCATTCGCGCCGCTCTCGCTTTCTCAACTTTATAATTTTTTTGTTATTATTTATCTATTCCTGAGAGTTTATCTTATTATTTATTTGTTTATTTAAATGAAGTCGACCAGTTGCCTGCCCTTCATTCCATTATCCGTCACCGAGACAAAGTGAACAAAGTTCTGAGGTCGACCTTGTAAAGATAAGGATTCAGGTCTGTCTGCTGTTTAACTTTGCTCCCTGCCCGCACTGCCCTTCTCTCCACATTTATGTGTTTGTTTGTTTGTCTATCTAATCTTTTGGGTTTTTATTTCTAATGAGGTCGACCAGTTGTCTATTTATTATTTTTTTTACTACGCATCAAGCTGCGCTGCTTGTCTTTGCTCCTGTGTGCTCGCGCACTCTCGCCTTTTCCACTTATTTTATTTTTGATTTATTTTGATTTATTTTGTCAATTTAAAAAAAAAATACGCATCGTGCTGTGCTGTTTGTGTTTCCTTGAATGCATTCGCGCGCTCTTGCTTTCTCCACTTTACAATTTTTTTGTTATTATTTATCTATTCCTGATAGTTTATCTTATTTTTTATTTGTTTATTTAAATGAAGTCGACCAGCTTGCCTGCCCTTCCTTCTATTATCCGTCACCGAGACAAACTGAACAAAGTTCTGAGGTCGACCTTGTAAAGATAAGGATTCAGGTCTGTCTGCTGTTTACCTTTGCTCCTGCGCGCCCTGCCCTTCTCTCCACATTTATGTGTTTGTTTGTTTGTCTATCTAATCTTTTGGGTTTTTATTTCTAATGAGGTCGACCAGTTGTCTATTTATTATTTTTTTTACTACGCATGAAGCTGCGCTGCTTGTCTTTGCTCCTGTGTGCTCGCGCACTCTAGACTTTTCCACTTATTTTTATTTTTGATTTATTTTTGATTTATTTTGTCAATTTAAAAAAAAATACGCATCGTGCTGTGCTGTTTGTGTTTGCTTGAGTGCATTCGCTCGCTCTCGCTTTCTCCACTTTACAATTTTTTTGTTATTATTTATCTATTCCTGAGAGTTTATCTTATTTTTTATTTGTTTATTTAAATGAAGTCGACCAGTTGCCTGCCCTTCCTTCCATTATCCGTCACCGAGACAAACTGAACAAATTCTGAGGTCGACCTTGTAAAGATAAGGATTCAGGTCTGTCTGCTGTTTACCTTTGCTCCTGCGCGCACTGCCCTTCTCTCCACATTTATGTGTTTGTTTGTTTGTCTATCTAATCTTTTGGGTTTCTATTTCTAATGAGGTCGACCAGTTGTCTATTTATTATTTTTTTACTACGCATCAAGCTGCGCTGCTTGCTTTGCTCCTGTGTGCTCGCACACACTCGCCTTTTCCACTTATTTTTATTTTTGATTTATTTTTTATTTATTTTGTCAATTTAAAAAAATACGCATCGTGCTGTGCTGTTTGTGTTTGCTTGAGTGCATTCGCGCGCTCTCGCTTTCTCAACTTTATAATTTTTTTGTTATTATTTATCTATTCCTGAGAGTTTATCTTATTATTTATTTGTTTATTTAAATGAAGTCGACCAGTTGCCTGCCCTTCCTTCCATTATCCGTCACCGAGACAAAGTGAACAAAGTTCTGAGGTCGACCTTGTAAAGATAAGGATTCAGGTCTGTCTGCTGTTTACCTTTGCTCCTGCCCGCACTGCCCTTCTCTCCACATTTATGTGTTTGTTTGTTTGTCTATCTAATCTTTTGGGTTTTTATTTCTAATGAGGTCGACCAGTTGTCTATTTTTTATTTTTTTTACTACGCATCAAGCTGCGCTGCGTGTTTTTGCTCCTGTGTACTGGCGCACTCTAGCCTTTTCCACTTATTTTTATTTTTGATTTATTTTTGATTTATTTTGTCAATTTTAAAAAAAATACGCATCGTGCTGTGCTGTTTGTGTTTGCTTGTGTGCATTCGCGCGCTCTCGCTTTCTCCACTTTACAATTTTTTTATTATTTATCTATTCCTGAGAGTTTATCTTATTATTTATTTGTTTATTTAAATGAAGTCGACCAGTTGCCTGCCCTTCCTTCCATTATCCGTCACCGAGACAAACTGAACAAAGTTCTGAGGTCGACCTTGTAAAGATAAGGATTCAGGTCTGTCTGCTGTTTACCTTTGCTCCTGCCCGCACTGCCCTTCTCTCCACATTTATGTGTTTGTTTGTTTGTCTATCTAATCTTTTGGGTTTTTATTTCTAATGAGGTCGACCAGTTGTCTATTTATTATTTTCTTTACTACGCATCAAGCTGCGCTGCTTGTCTTTGCTCCTGTGTGCTCGCGCACTCTCGCCTTTTCCACTTATTTTTATTTTTGATTTATTTTTGATTTATTTTGTCAATTTTTAAAAAAAATACGCATCGTGCTGTGCTGTTTGTGTTTCCTTGAATGCATTCGCGCGCTCTTTCTTTCTCCACTTTACAATTTTTTTGTTATTATTTATCTATTCCTGATAGTTTATCTTATTTTTTATTTGTTTATTTAAATGAAGTCGACCAGTTGCCTGCCCTTCCTTCTATTATCCATCACCGAGACAAACTGAACAAAGTTCTGAGGTCGACCTTGTAAAGATAAGGATTCAGGTCTGTCTGCTGTTTACCTTTGCTCCTGCGCGCCGCTGCCCTTCTCTCCACATTTATGTGTTTGTTTGTTTGTCTATCTAATCTTTTGGGTTTTTATTTCTAATGAGGTCGACCAGTTGTCTATTTTTATTTTTTTTACTACGCATCAAGCTGCGCTGCTTGTTTTTGCTCCTGTGTACTGGCGCACTCTAGCCTTTTCCACTTATTTTTATTTTTGATTTATTTTTGATTTATTTTGTCAATTTTAAAAAAAATACGCATCGTGCTGTGCTGTTTGTGTTTGCTTGTGTGCATTCGCGCGCTCTCGCTTTCTCCACTTTACAATTTTTTTGTTATTATTTATCTATTCCTGAGAGTTTATCTTATTATTTATTTGTTTATTTAAATGAAGTCGACCAGTTGCCTGCCCTTCCTTCCATTATCCGTCACCGAGACAAACTGAACAAAGTTCTGAGGTCGACCTTGTAAAGATAAGGATTCAGGTCTGTCTGCTGTTTACCTTTGCTCCTGCCCGCACTGCCCTTCTCTCCACATTTATGTGTTTGTTTGTTTGTCTATCTAATCTTTTGGGTTTTTATTTCTAATGAGGTCGACCAGTTGTCTATTTATTATTTTCTTTACTACGCATCAAGCTGCGCTGCTTGTCTTTGCTCCTGTGTGCTGGCGCACTCTCGCCTTTTCCACTTATTTTTATTTTTGATTTATTTTTGATTTATTTTGTCAATTTAAAAAAAAAATACGCATCGTGCTGTGCTGTTTGTGTTTGCTTGAGTGCATTCGCGCGCTCTCGCTTTCTCCACTTTACAATTTTTTTGTTATTATTTATCTATTCCTGAGAATTTATCTTATTTTTTTTTGTTTATTTAAATGAAGTCGACCAGTTGCCTGCACTTCCTTCCATTATCCGTCACCGAGACAAACTGAACAAAGTTCTGAGGTCGACCTTGTAAAGATAAGGATTCAGGTCTGTCTGCTGTTTACCTTTGCTCCTGCGCGCACTGCCCTTCTCTCCACATTTATGTGTTTGTTTGTTTGTCTATCTAATCTTTTGGGTTTTTATTTCTAATGAGGTCGACCAGTTGTCTATTTATTATTTTTTTTACTACGCATCAAGCTGCGCTGCTTGTCTTTGCTCCTGTGTGCTCGCGCACTCTCGCCTTTTCCACTTATTTTTATTTTTGATTTATTTTTGATTTATTTTGTCAATTTTTAAAAAAAATACGCATCGTGCTGTGCTGTTTGTGTTTCCTTGAATGCATTCGCGCGCTCTTGCTTTCTCCACTTTACAATTTTTGTGTTATTATTTATCTATTCCTGATAGTTTATCTTATTTTTTATTTGTTTATTTAAATGAAGTCGACCAGTTGCCTGCCCTTCCTTCTATTATCCATCACCGAGACAAACTGAACAAAGTTCTGAGGTCGACCTTGTAAAGATAAGGATTCAGGTCTGTCTGCTGTTTACCTTTGCTCCTGCGCGCGCTGCCCTTCTCTCCACATTTATGTGTTTGTTTGTTTGTCTATCTAATCTTTTGGGTTTTTATTTCTAATGAGGTCGACCAGTTGTCTATTTATTATTTTTTTTACTACGCATCAAGCTGCGCTGCTTGTCTTTGCTCCTGTGTGCTCGCGCACTCTAGCTTTTTCCACTTATTTTTATTTTTGATTTATTTTTGATTTATTTTGTCAATTTAAAAAAAATACGCATCGTGCTGTGCTGTTTGTGTTTGCTTGAGTGCATTCGCGCGCTCTCGCTTTCTCCACTTTACAATATTTTTGTTATTATTTATCTATTCCTGAGAGTTTATCTTATTTTTTATTTGTTTATTTAAATGAAGTCGACCAGTTGCCTGCCCTTCCTTCCATTATCCGTCACCGAGACAAACTGAACAAAGTTCTGAGGTCGACCTTGTAAAGATAAGGATTCAGGTCTGTCTGCTGTTTACCTTTGCTCCTGCATGCACTGCCCTTCTCTCCATATTTATGTGTTTGTTTGTTTGTCTATCTAATCTTTTGGGTTTTTATTTCTAATGAGGTCGACCAGTTGTCTATTTATTATTTTTTTACTACGCATCAAGCTGCGCTGCTTGTCTTTGCTCCTGTGTGCTCGCGCACTCTCGCCTTTTCCACTTATTTTTATTTTTGATTTATTTTGTCCATTTTAAAAAAAAATACGCATCGTGCTGTGCTGTTTGTGTTTGCTTGAGTGCTTTCGCGCGCTCTCACTTTCTAAAGTTTACAATTTTTGTGTTATTATTTATCTATTCCTGAGAGTTTATCTTATTTTTATTTGTTTATTTAAATGAAGTCGACCAGTTGCCTGCCCTTCCTTCCATTATCCGTCACCGAGACAAACTGAACAAAGTTCTGAGGTCGACCTTGTAAAGATAAGGATTCAGGTCTGTCTGCTGTTTACCTTTGCTCCTGCTCGCACAGCCCTTCTCTCCACATTTATGTGTTTGTTTGTTTGTCTATCTAATCTTTTGGGTTTTTATTTCTAATGAGGTCGACCAGTTGTCTATTTATTATCTTTTTTAGTACGCATCAAGCTGCGCTGCTTGTCTTTGCTCCTGTGTGCTCGCGCACTCTCGCCTTTTAGAATTATTTTTATTTTTGATTTATTATTGATTTATTTTGTCAATTTAAAAAAAAAATACGCATCGTGCTGTGCTGTTTGTGTTTGCTTGAGTGCATTCGCGCGCTCTCGTTTTCTCCACTTTATAATTTTTTTGTTATTATTTATCTATTCCTGAGAGTTTATCTTATTTTTTATTTGTTTATTTAAATGAAGTCGACCAGTTGCCTGCCCTTCCTTCCATTATACGTCACCGAGACAAACTGAACAAAGTTCTGAGGTCGACCTTGTAAAGATAAGGATTCAGGTTGTCTGCTGTTTACCTTTGCTCCTGCGCGCACTGCCCTTCTCTCCACATTTATGTGTTTGTTTGTTTGTCTATCTAATCTTTTGGGTTTTTATTTCTAATGAGGTCGACCAGTTGTCTATTTATTATCTTTTTTAGTACGCATCAAGCTGCGCTGCTTGTCTTTGCTCCTGTGTGCTCGCGCACTCTCGCCTTTTCCACTTATTTTTATTTTTGATTTATTTTTGATTTATTTTGTCAATTTAAAAAAAAATACGCATCGTGCTGTGCTGTTTGTGTTTGCTTGAGTGCATTCGCGCGCTCTCGCTTTCTCCACTTTACAATTTTTTTGTTATTATTTATCTATTCCTGAGAGTTTATCTTATTTTTTATTTGTTTATTTAAATGAAGTCGACCAGTTGCCTGCCCTTCCTTCCATTATCCGTCACCGAGACAAACTGAACAAAGTTCTGAGGTCGACCTTGTAAAGATAAGGATTCAGGTCTGTCTGCTGTTTACCTTTGCTCCTGCGCGCACTGCCCTTCTCTCCACATTTATGTGTTTGTTTGTTTGTCTATCTAATCTTTTGGGTTTCTATTTCTAATGAGGTCGACCAGTTGTCTATTTATTATTTTTTTACTACGCATCAAGCTGCGCTGCTTGCTTTGCTCCTGTGTGCTCGCACACACTCGCCTTTTCCACTTATTTTTATTTTTGATTTATTTTTGATTTATTTTGTCAATTTAAAAAAAATACGCATCGTGCTGTGCTGTTTGTGTTTGCTTGAGTGCATTCGCGCGCTCTCGCTTTCTCAACTTTATAATTTTTTTGTTATTATTTATCTATTCCTGAGAGTTTATCTTATTATTTATTTGTTTATTTAAATGAAGTCGACCAGTTGCCTGCCCTTCCTTCCATTATCCGTCACCGAGACAAAGTGAACAAAGTTCTGAGGTCGACCTTGTAAAGATAAGGATTCAGGTCTGTCTGCTGTTTACCTTTGCTCCTGCCCGCACTGCCCTTCTCTCCACATTTATGTGTTTGTTTGTTTGTCTATCTAATCTTTTGGGTTTCTATTTCTAATGAGGTCGACCAGTTGTCTATTTATTATTTTTTTTACTACGCATCAAGCTGCGCTGCTTGTCTTTGCTCCTGTGTGCTCGCGCACTCTAGCTTTTTCCACTTATTTTTATTTTTGATTTATTTTTGATTTATTTTGTCAATTTAAAAAAAAATACGCATCGTGCTGTGCTGTTTGTGTTTGCTTGAGTGCATTCGCGCGCTCTCGCTTTCTCCACTTTACAATATTTTTGTTATTATTTATCTATTCCTGAGAGTTTATCTTATTTTTTATTTGGTTATTTAAATGAAGTCGACCAGTTGCCTGCCCTTCCTTCCATTATCCGTCACCGAGACAAACTGAACAAAGTTCTGAGGTCGACCTTGTAAAGATAAGGATTCAGGTCTGTCTGCTGTTTACCTTTGCTCCTGCATGCACTGCCCTTCTCTCCATATTTATGTGTTTGTTTGTTTGTCTATCTAATCTTTTGGGTTTTTATTTCTAATGAGGTCGACCAGTTGTCTATTTATTATTTTTTTTCTACGCATCAAGCTGCGCTGCTTGTCTTTGCTCCTGTGTGCTCGCGCACTCTCGCCTTTTCCACTTATTTTTATTTTTGATTTATTTTTGATTTATTTTGTCAATTTTAAAAAAAATACGCATCGTGCTGTGCTGTTTGTGTTTCCTTGAATGCATTCGCGCGCTCTTCCTTTCTCCACTTTACAATTTTTTTGTTATTATTTATCTATTCCTGATAGTTTATCTTATTTTTTATTTGTTTATTTAAATGAAGTCGACCAGTTGCCTGCCCTTCCTTCTATTATCCGTCACCGAGACAAAGTGAACAAAGTTCTGAGGTCGACCTTGTAAAGATAAGGATTCAGGTCTGTCTGCTGTTTACCTTTGCTCCTGCCCGCACTGCCCTTCTCTCCACATTTATGTGTTTGTTTGTTTGTCTATCTAATCTTTTGGGTTTTTATTTCTAATGAGGTCGACCAGTTGTCTATTTTTTATTTTTTTTACTACGCATCAAGCTGCGCTGCTTGTTTTTGCTCCTGTGTACTGCGCACTCTAGCCTTTTCCACTTATTTTTATTTTTGATTTATTTTTGATTTATTTTGTCAATTTTAAAAAAAAATACGCATCGTGCTGTGCTGTTTGTGTTTGCTTGTGTGCATTCGCGCGCTCTCGCTTTCTCCACTTTACAATTTTTTTGTTATTATTTATCTATTCCTGAGAGTTTATCTTATTATTTATTTGTTTATTTAAATGAAGTCGACCAGTTGCCTGCCCTTCCTTCCATTATCCGTCACCGAGACAAACTGAACAAAGTTCTGAGGTCGACCTTGTAAAGATAAGGATTCAGGTCTGTCTGCTGTTTACCTTTGCTCCTGCCCGCACTGCCCTTCTCTCCACATTTATGTGTTTGTTTGTTTGTCTATCTAATCTTTTGGGTTTTTATTTCTAATGAGGTCGACCAGTTGTCTATTTATTATTTTCTTTACTACGCATCAAGCTGCGCTGCTTGTCTTTGCTCCTGTGTGCTGGCGCACTCTCGCCTTTTCCACTTATTTTTATTTTTGATTTATTTTTGATTTATTTTGTCAATTTAAAAAAAATACGCATCGTGCTGTGCTGTTTGTGTTTGCTTGAGTGCATTCGCGCGCTCTCGCTTTCTCCACTTTACAATTTTTTTGTTATTATTTATCTATTCCTGAGAATTTATCTTATTTTTTTTTGTTTATTTAAATGAAGTCGACCAGTTGCCTGCACTTCCTTCCATTATCCGTCACCGAGACAAACTGAACAAAGTTCTGAGGTCGACCTTGTAAAGATAAGGATTCAGGTCTGTCTGCTGTTTACCTTTGCTCCTGCGCGCACTGCCCTTCTCTCCACATTTATGTGTTTGTTTGTTTGTCTATCTAATCTTTTGGGTTTTTATTTCTAATGAGGTCGACCAGTTGTCTATTTATTATTTTTTTTACTACGCATCAAGCTGCGCTGCTTGTCTTTGCTCCTGTGTGCTCGCGCACTCTCGCCTTTTCCACTTATTTTTATTTTTGATTTATTTTTGATTTATTTTGTCAATTTTTAAAAAAAATACGCATCGTGCTGTGCTGTTTGTGTTTCCTTGAATGCATTCGCGCGCTCTTGCTTTCTCCACTTTACAATTTTTGTGTTATTATTTATCTATTCCTGATAGTTTATCTTATTTTTTATTTGTTTATTTAAATGAAGTCGACCAGTTGCCTGCCCTTCCTTCTATTATCCATCACCGAGACAAACTGAACAAAGTTCTGAGGTCGACCTTGTAAAGATAAGGATTCAGGTCTGTCTGCTGTTTACCTTTGCTCCTGCGCGCGCTGCCCTTCTCTCCACATTTATGTGTTTGTTTGTTTGTCTATCTAATCTTTTGGGTTTTTATTTCTAATGAGGTCGACCAGTTGTCTATTTATTATTTTTTTTACTACGCATCAAGCTGCGCTGCTTGTCTTTGCTCCTGTGTGCTCGCGCACTCTAGCTTTTTCCACTTATTTTTATTTTTGATTTATTTTTGATTTATTTTGTCAATTTAAAAAAAATACGCATCGTGCTGTGCTGTTTGTGTTTGCTTGAGTGCATTCGCGCGCTCTCGCTTTCTCCACTTTACAATATTTTTGTTATTATTTATCTATTCCTGAGAGTTTATCTTATTTTTTATTTGTTTATTTAAATGAAGTCGACCAGTTGCCTGCCCTTCCTTCCATTATCCGTCACCGAGACAAACTGAACAAAGTTCTGAGGTCGACCTTGTAAAGATAAGGATTCAGGTCTGTCTGCTGTTTACCTTTGCTCCTG
The DNA here is from genome assembly GCF_023159225.1 of Perognathus longimembris pacificus. NCBI lineage: Eukaryota > Metazoa > Chordata > Mammalia > Rodentia > Heteromyidae > Perognathus > Perognathus longimembris. The sequence goes on from NW_025957690.1 coordinate 15,018, forward strand.
CATGCACTGCCCTTCTCTCCATATTTATGTGTTTGTTTGTTTGTCTATCTAATCTTTTGGGTTTTTATTTCTAATGAGGTCGACCAGTTGTCTATTTATTATTTTTTTTCTACGCATCAAGCTGCGCTGCTTGTCTTTGCTCCTGTGTGCTCGCGCACTCTCGCCTTTTCCACTTATTTTTATTTTTGATTTATTTTTGATTTATTTTGTCAATTTTAAAAAAAAATACGCATCGTGCTGTGCTGTTTGTGTTTCCTTGAATGCATTCGCGCGCTCTTCCTTTCTCCACTTTACAATTTTTTTGTTATTATTTATCTATTCCTGATAGTTTATCTTATTTTTTATTTGTTTATTTAAATGAAGTCGACCAGTTGCCTGCCCTTCCTTCTATTATCCGTCACCGAGACAAACTGAACAAAGTTCTGAGGTCGACCTTGTAAAGATAAGGATTCAGGTCTGTCTGCTGTTTACCTTTGCTCCTGCGCGCCCTGCCCTTCTCTCCACATTTATATGTTTGTTTATTTGTCTATCTAATCTTTTGGGTTTTTATTTCTAATGAGGTCGACCAGTTGTCTATTTATTATTTTTTTTACTACGCATCAAGCTGCGCTGCTTGTCTTTGCTCCTGTGTGCTCGCGCACTCTAGCCTTTTCCACTTATTTTTATTTTTGATTTATTTTTGATTTATTTTGTCAATTTTAAAAAAAATACGCATCGTGCTGTGCTGTTTGTGTTTGCTTGAGTGCATTCGCTCGCTCTCGCTTTCTCCACTTTACAATTTTTTTGTTATTATTTATCTATTCCTGAGAGTTTATCTTATTTTTTATTTGTTTATTTAAATGAAGTCGACCAGTTGCCTGCCCTTCCTTCCATTATCCGTCACCGAGACAAACTGAACAAAGTTCTGAGGTCGACCTTGTAAAGATAAGGATTCAGGTCTGTCTGCTGTTTACCTTTGCTCCTGCGCGCACTGCCCTTCTCTCCACATTTATGTGTTTGTTTGTTTGTCTATCTAATCTTTTGGGTTTCTATTTCTAATGAGGTCGACCAGTTGTCTATTTATTATTTTTTTACTACGCATCAAGCTGCGCTGCTTGTCTTTGCTCCTGTGTGCTCGCGCACACTCGCCTTTTCCACTTATTTTTATTTTTGATTTATTTTTGATTTATTTTGTCAATTTAAAAAAAATACGCATCGTGCTGTGCTGTTTGTGTTTGCTTGAGTGCATTCGCGCGCTCTCGCTTTCTCAACTTTATAATTTTTTGTTATTATTTATCTATTCCTGAGAGTTTATCTTATTATTTATTTGTTTATTTAAATGAAGTCGACCAGTTGCCTGCCCTTCCTTCCATTATCCGTCACCGAGACAAAGTGAACAAAGTTCTGAGGTCGACCTTGTAAAGATAAGGATTCAGGTCTGTCTGCTGTTTACCTTTGCTCCTGCGCGCACTGCCCTTCTCTCCACATTTATGTGTTTGTTTGTTTGTCTATCTAATCTTTTGGGTTTTTATTTCTAATGAGGTCGACCAGTTGTCTATTTTTTATTTTTTTTACTACGCATCAAGCTGCGCTGCTTGTTTTTGCTCCTGTGTACTGGCGCACTCTAGCCTTTTCCACTTATTTTTATTTTTGATTTATTTTTGATTTATTTTGTCAATTTAAAAAAAATACGCATCGTGCTGTGCTGTTTGTGTTTGCTTGTGTGTATTCGCGCGCTCTCGCTTTCTCCACTTTACAATTTTTTTGTTATTATTTATCTATTCCTGAGAGTTTATCTTATTATTTATTTGTTTATTTAAATGAAGTCGACCAGTTGCCTGCCCTTAATTCCATTATCCGTCACCGAGACAAACTGAACAAAGTTCTGAAGTCGACCTTGTAAAGATAAGGATTCAGGTCTGTCTGCTGTTTACCTTTGCTCCTGCCCGCACTGCCCTTCTCTCCACATTTATGTGTTTGTTTGTTTGTCTATCTAATCTTTTGGGTTTTTATTTCTAATGAGGTCGACCAGTTGTCTATTTATTATTTTTTTTACTACGCATCAAGCTGCGCTGCTTGTCTTTGCTCCTGTGTGCTCGCGCACTCTCGCCTTTTCCACTTATTTTTATTTTTGATTTATTTTTGATTTATTTTGTCAATTTTAAAAAAAAATATGCATCGTGCTGTGCTGTTTGTGTTTCCTTGAATGCATTCGCGCGCTCTTGCTTTCTCCACTTTACTATTTTTTGTTATTATTTATCTATTCCTGATAGTTTATCTTATATTTTATTTGTTTATTTAAATGAAGTCGACCAGTTGCCTGCCCTTCCTTCTATTATCCGTCACCGAGACAAACTGAACAAAGTTCTGAGGTCGACCTTGTAAAGATAAGGATTCAGGTCTGTCTGCTGTTTACCTTTGCTCCTGCGCGCCCTGCCCTTCTCTCCACATTTATGTGTTTGTTTGTTTGTCTATCTAATCTTTTGGGTTTTTATTTCTAATGAGGTCGACCAGTTGTCTATTTATTATTTTTTTTACTACGCATGAAGCTGCGCTGCTTGTCTTTGCTCCTGTGTGCTCGCGCACTCTAGCCTTTTTCACTTATTTTTATTTTTGATTTATTTTTGATTTATTTTGTCAATTTTAAAAAAAAATACGCATCGTGATGTGCTGTTTGTGTTTGCTTGAGTGCATTCGCTCGCTCTCGCTTTCTCCACTTTACAATTTTTTTGTTATTATTTATCTATTCCTGAGAGTTTATCTTATTTTTTATTTGTTTATTTAAATGAAGTCGACCAGTTGCCTGCCCTTCCTTCCATTATCCGTCACCGAGACAAACTGTACAAAGTTCTGAGGTCGACCTTGTAAAGATAAGGATTCAGGTCTGTCTGCTGTTTACCTTTGCTCCTGCGCGCACTGCCCTTCTCTCCACATTTATGTGTTTGTTTGTTTGTCTATCTAATCTTTTGGGTTTCTATTTCTAATGAGGTCGACCAGTTGTCTATTTATTATTTTTTTACTACGCATCAAGCTGCGCTGCTTGCTTTGCTCCTGTGTGCTCGCAAACACTCGCCTTTTCCACTTATTTTTATTTTTGATTTATTTTTGATTTATTTTGGCAATTTGAAAAAAAATACGCATCGTGCTGTGCTGTTTGTGTTTGCTTGAGTGCATTCGCGCGCTCTCGCTTTCTCAACTTTATAATTTTTTTGTTATTATTTATCTATTCCTGAGAGTTTATCTTATTATTTATTTGTTTATTTAAATGAAGTCGACCAGTTGCCTGCCCTTCCTTCCATTATCCGTCACCGAGACAAAGTGAACAAAGTTCTGAGGTCGACCTTGTAAAGATAAGGATTCAGGTCTGTCTGCTGTTTACCTTTGCTCCTGCCCGCACTGCCCTTCTCTCCACATTTATGTGTTTGTTTGTTTGTCTATCTAATCTTTTGGGTTTTTATTTCTAATGAGGTCGACCAGTTGTCTATTTTTATTTTTTTTACTACGCATCAAGCTGCGCTGCGTCTTTGCTCCTGTGTACTGGCGCACTCTAGCCTTTTCCACTTATTTTTATTTTTGATTTATTTTTGATTTATTTTGTCAATTTTAAAAAAAATACGCATCGTGCTGTGCTGTTTGTGTTTGCTTGTGTGCATTCGCGCGCTCTCGCTTTCTCCACTTTACAATTTTTTTGTTATTATTTATCTATTCCTGAGAGTTTATCTTATTATTTATTTGTTTATTTAAATGAAGTCGACCAGTTGCCTGCCCTTCCTTCCATTATCCGTCACCGAGACAAACTGAACAAAGTTCTGAGGTCGACCTTGTAAAGATAAGGATTCAGGTCTGTCTGCTGTTTACCTTTTCTCCTGCCCCCACTGCCCTTCTCTCCACATTTATGTGTTTGTTTGTTTGTCTATCTAATCTTTTGGGTTTTTATTTCTAATGAGGTCGACCAGTTGTCTATTTATTATTTTTTTTACTACGCATCAAGCTGCGCTGCTTGTCTTTGCTCCTGTGTGCTCGCGCACTCTCGCCTTTTCCACTTATTTTTATTTTTGATTTATTTTTGATTTATTTTGTCAATTTTAAAAAAAATACGCATCGTGCTGTGCTGTTTGTGTTTGCTTGAGAGCATTCGCGCGCTCTCGCTTTCTCCACTTTACAATTTTTTGTTATTATTTATCTATTCCTGAGAGTTTATCTTATTTTTTTTTGTATATTTAAATGAAGTCGACCAGTTGCCTGCCCTTCCTTCTATTATCCAACACCGAGACAAACTGAACAAAGTTCTGAGGTCGACCTTGTAAAGATAAGGATTCAGGTCTGTCTGCTGTTTACCTTTGCTCCTGCCCGCACTGCCCTTCTCTCCACATTTATGTGTTTGTTTGTTTGTCTATCTAATCTTTTGGGTTTTTATTTCTAATGAGGTCGACCAGTTGTCTATTTATTATTTTTTTTACTACGCATGAAGCTGCGCTGCTTGTCTTTGCTCCTGTGTGCTCGCGCACTCTAGCCTTTTCCACTTATTTTTATTTTTGATTTATTTTTGATTTATTTTGTCAATTTTAAAAAAAATACGCATCGTGCTGTGCTGTTTGTGTTTGCTTGAGTGCATTCGCTCGCTCTCGCTTTCTCCACTTTACAATATTTTTGTTATTATTTATCTATTCCTGAGAGTTTATCTTATTTTTTATTTGTTTATTTAAATGAAGTCGACCAGTTGCCTGCCCTTCCTTCCATTATCCGTCACCGAGACAAACTGAACAAAGTTCTGAGGTCGACCTTGTAAAGATAAGGATTCAGGTCTGTCTGCTGTTTACCTTTGCTCCTGCATGCACTGCCCTTCTCTCCATATTTATGTGTTTGTTTGTTTGTCTATCTAATCTTTTGGGTTTTTATTTCTAATGAGGTCGACCAGTTGTCTATTTATTATTTTTTTTCTACGCATCAAGCTGCGCTGCTTGTCTTTGCTCCTGTGTGCTCGCGCACTCTCGCCTTTTCCACTTATTTTTATTTTTGATTTATTTTTGATTTATTTTGTCAATTTTAAAAAAAAATACGCATCGTGCTGTGCTGTTTGTGTTTCCTTGAATGCATTCGCGCGCTCTTCCTTTCTCCACTTTACAATTTTTTTGTTATTATTTATCTATTCCTGATAGTTTATCTTATTTTTTATTTGTTTATTTAAATGAAGTCGACCAGTTGCCTGCCCTTCCTTCTATTATCCGTCACCGAGACAAACTGAACAAAGTTCTGAGGTCGACCTTGTAAAGATAAGGATTCAGGTCTGTCTGCTGTTTACCTTTGCTCCTGCGCGCCCTGCCCTTCTCTCCACATTTATATGTTTGTTTGTTTGTCTATCTAATCTTTTGGGTTTTTATTTCTAATGAGGTCGACCAGTTGTCTATTTATTATTTTTTTTACTACGCATCAAGCTGCGCTGCTTGTCTTTGCTCCTGTGTGCTCGCGCACTCTAGCCTTTTCCACTTATTTTTATTTTTGATTTATTTTTGATTTATTTTGTCAATTTTAAAAAAAATACGCATCGTGCTGTGCTGTTTGTGTTTGCTTGAGTGCATTCGCTCGCTCTCGCTTTCTCCACTTTACAATTTTTTTGTTATTATTTATCTATTCCTGAGAGTTTATCTTATTTTTTATTTGTTTATTTAAATGAAGTCGACCAGTTGCCTGCCCTTCCTTCCATTATCCGTCACCGAGACAAACTGAACAAAGTTCTGAGGTCGACCTTGTAAAGATAAGGATTCAGGTCTGTCTGCTGTTTACCTTTGCTCCTGCGCGCACTGCCCTTCTCTCCACATTTATGTGTTTGTTTGTTTGTCTATCTAATCTTTTGGGTTTCTATTTCTAATGAGGTCGACCAGTTGTCTATTTATTATTTTTTTACTACGCATCAAGCTGCGCTGCTTGTCTTTGCTCCTGTGTGCTCGCGCACACTCGCCTTTTCCACTTATTTTTATTTTTGATTTATTTTTGATTTATTTTGTCAATTTAAAAAAAATACGCATCGTGCTGTGCTGTTTGTGTTTGCTTGAGTGCATTCGCGCGCTCTCGCTTTCTCAACTTTATAATTTTTTTGTTATTATTTATCTATTCCTGAGAGTTTATCTTATTTTTTTTTGTATATTTAAATGAAGTCGACCAGTTGCCTGCCCTTCCTTCTATTATCCAACACCGAGACAAACTGAACAAAGTTCTGAGGTCGACCTTGTAAAGATAAGGATTCAGGTCTGTCTGCTGTTTACCTTTGCTCCTGCGCGCGCTGCCCTTCTCTCCACATTTATGTGTTTGTTTGTTTGTCTATCTAATCTTTTGGGTTTCTATTTCTAATGAGGTCGACCAGTTGTCTATTTATTATTTTTTTACTACGCATCAAGCTGCGCTGCTTGTCTTTGCTCCTGTGTGCTCGCGCACACTCGCCTTTTCCACTTATTTTTATTTTTGATTTCTTTTTGATTTATTTTGTCAATTTTAAAAAAATGCGCATCGTGCTGTGCTGTTTGTGTTTGCTTGAGTGCATTCGCGCGCTCTCGCTTTCTCAACTTTATAATTTTTTTGTTATTATTTATCTATTCCTGAGAGTTTATCTTATTATTTATTTGTTTATTTAAATGAAGTCGACCAGTTGCCTGCCCTTCCTTCCATTATCCGTCACCGAGACAAAGTGAACAACGTTCTGAGGTCGACCTTGTAAAGATAAGGATTCAGGTCTGTCTGCTGTTTACCTTTGCTCCTGCCCGCACTGCCCTTCTCTCCACATTTATGTGTTTGTTTCTTTGTCTATCTAATCTTTTGGGTTTTTATTTCTAATGAGGTCGACCAGTTGTCTATTTTTTATTTTTTTTACTACGCATCAAGCTGCGCTGCTTGTTTTTGCTCCTGTGTACTGGCGCACTCTAGCCTTTTCCACTTATTTTTATTTTTGATTTATTTTTGATTTATTTTGTCAATTTTAAAAAAAATACGCATCGTGCTGTGCTGTTTGTGTTTGCTTGTGTGCATTCGCGCGCTCTCGCTTTCTCCAATTTACAATTTTTTTGTTATTATTTATCTATTCCTGAGAGTTTATCTTATTATTTATTTGTTTATTTAAATGAAGTCGACCAGTTGCCTGCCCTTCCTTCCATTATCCGTCACCGAGACAAACTGAACAAAGTTCTGAGGTCGACCTTGTAAAGATAAGGATTCAGGTCTGTCTGCTGTTTACCTTTGCTCCTGCCCGCACTGCCCTTCTCTCCACATTTATGTGTTTGTTTGTTTGTCTATCTAATCTTTTGGGTTTTTATTTCTAATGAGGTCGACCAGTTGTCTATTTATTATTTTTTTTACTACGCATCAAGCTGCGCTGCTTGTCTTTGCTCCTGTGTGCTCGCGCACTCTCGCCTTTTCCACTTATTTTTATTTTTGATTTATTTTTGATTTATTTTGTCAATTTTAAAAAAAAATATGCATCGTGCTGTGCTGTTTGTGTTTCCTTGAATGCATTCGCGCGCTCTTGCTTTCTCCACTTTACAATTTTTTTGTTATTATTTATCTATTCCTGATAGTTTATCTTATTTTTTATTTGTTTATTTAAATGAAGTCGACCAGTTGCCTGCCCTTCCTTCTATTATCCGTCACCGAGACAAACTGAACAAAGTTCTGAGGTCGACCTTGTAAAGATAAGGATTCAGGTCTGTCTGCTGTTTACCTTTGCTCCTGCGCGCCCTGCCCTTCTCTCCACATTTATGTGTTTGTTTGTTTGTCTATCTAATCTTTTGGGTTTTTATTTCTAATGAGGTCGACCAGTTGTCTATTTATTATTTTTTTTACTACGCATGAAGCTGCGCTGCTTGTCTTTGCTCCTGTGTGCTCGCGCACTCTAGCCTTTTCCACTTATTTTTATTTTTGATTTATTTTTGATTTATTTTGTCAATTTTAAAAAAAATACGCATCGTGCTGTGCTGTTTGTGTTTGCTTGAGTGCATTCGCTCGCTCTCGCTTTCTCCACTTTACAATATTTTTGTTATTATTTATCTATTCCTGAGAGTTTATCTTATTTTTTATTTGTTTATTTAAATGAAGTCGACCAGTTGCCTGCCCTTCCTTCCATTATCCGTCACCGAGACAAACTGAACAAAGTTCTGAGGTCGACCTTGTAAAGATAAGGATTCAGGTCTGTCTGCTGTTTACCTTTGCTCCTGCATGCACTGCCCTTCTCTCCATATTTATGTGTTTGTTTGTTTGTCTATCTAATCTTTTGGGTTTTTATTTCTAATGAGGTCGACCAGTTGTCTATTTATTATTTTTTTTCTACGCATCAAGCTGCGCTGCTTGTCTTTGCTCCTGTGTGCTCGCGCACTCTCGCCTTTTCCACTTATTTTTATTTTTGATTTATTTTTGATTTATTTTGTCAATTTTAAAAAAAAATACGCATCGTGCTGTGCTGTTTGTGTTTCCTTGAATGCATTCGCGCGCTCTTCCTTTCTCCACTTTACAATTTTTTTGTTATTATTTATCTATTCCTGATAGTTTATCTTATTTTTTATTTGTTTATTTAAATGAAGTCGACCAGTTGCCTGCCCTTCCTTCTATTATCCGTCACCGAGACAAACTGAACAAAGTTCTGAGGTCGACCTTGTAAAGATAAGGATTCAGGTCTGTCTGCTGTTTACCTTTGCTCCTGCGCGCCCTGCCCTTCTCTCCACATTTATGTGTTTGTTTGTTTGTCTATCTAATCTTTTGGGTTTTTATTTCTAATGAGGTCGACCAGTTGTCTATTTATTATTTTTTTTACTACGCATGAAGCTGCGCTGCTTGTCTTTGCTCCTGTGTGCTCGCGCACTCTAGCCTTTTCCACTTATTTTTATTTTTGATTTATTTTTGATTTATTTTGTCAATTTTAAAAAAAATACGCATCGTGCTGTGCTGTTTGTGTTTGCTTGAGTGCATTCGCTCGCTCTCGCTTTCTCCACTTTACAATTTTTTTGTTATTATTTATCTATTCCTGAGAGTTTATCTTATTTTTTATTTGTTTATTTAAATGAAGTCGACCAGTTGCCTGCCCTTCCTTCCATTATCCGTCACCGAGACAAACTGAACAAAGTTCTGAGGTCGACCTTGTAAAGATAAGGATTCAGGTCTGTCTGCTGTTTACCTTTGCTCCTGCGCGCACTGCCCTTCTCTCCACATTTATGTGTTTGTTTGTTTGTCTATCTAATCTTTTGGGTTTCTATTTCTAATGAGGTCGACCAGTTGTCTATTTATTATTTTTTTACTACGCATCAAGCTGCGCTGCTTGCTTTGCTCCTGTGTGCTCGCAAACACTCGCCTTTTCCACTTATTTTTATTTTTGATTTATTTTTGATTTATTTTGGCAATTTAAATAAAATACGCATCGTGCTGTGCTGTTTGTGTTTGCTTGAGTGCATTCGCGCGCTATCGCTTTCTCAACTTTATAATTTTTTTGTTATTATTTATCTATTCCTGAGAGTTTATCTTATTATTTATTTGTTTATTTAAATGAAGTCGACCAGTTGCCTGCCCTTCCTTCCATTATCCGTCACCGAGACAAAGTGAACAAAGTTCTGAGGTCGACCTTGTAAAGATAAGGATTCAGGTCTGTCTGCTGTTTACCTTTGCTCCTGCCCGCACTGCCCTTCTCTCCACATTTATGTGTTTGTTTGTTTGTCTATCTAATCTTTTGGGTTTTTATTTCTAATGAGGTCGACCAGTTGTCTATTTTTTATTTTTTTTACTACGCATCAAGCTGCGCTGCTTGTTTTTGCTCCTGTGTACTGGCGCACTCTAGCCTTTTCCACTTATTTTTATTTTTTATTTATTTTTTATTTATTTTGTCAATTTAAAAAAAATACGCATCGTGCTGTGCTGTTTGTGTTTGCTTGTGTGCATTCGCGCGCTCTCGCTTTCTCCACTTTACAATTTTTTTGTTATTATTTATCTATTCCTGAGAGTTTATCTTATTATTTATTTGTTTATTTAAATGAAGTCGACCAGTTGCCTGCCCTTCCTTCCATTATCCGTCACCGAGACAAACTGAACAAAGTTCTGAGGTCGACCGTGTAAAGATAAGGATTCAGGTCTGTCTGCTGTTTACCTTTGCTCCTGCCCGCACTGCCCTTCTCTCCACATTTATGTGTTTGTTTGTTTGTCTATCTAATCTTTTGGGTTTTTATTTCTAATGAGGTCGACCAGTTGTCTATTTATTATTTTTTTTACTACGCATCAAGCTGCGCTGCTTGTCTTTGCTCCTGTGTGCTCGCGCACTCTCGCCTTTTCCACTTATTTTTATTTTTGATTTATTTTTGATTTATTTTGTCAATTTTAAAAAAAATACGCATCGTGCTGTGCTGTTTGTGTTTGCTTGAGTGCATTCGCGCGCTCTCGCTTTCTCCACTTTACAATTTTTTGTTATTATTTATCTATTCCTGAGAGTTTATCTTATTTTTTTTTGTATATTTAAATGAAGTCGACCAGTTGCCTGCCCTTCCTTCTATTATCCAACACCGAGACAAACTGAACAAAGTTCTGAGGTCGACCTTGTAAAGATAAGGATTCAGGTCTGTCTGCTGTTTACCTTTGCTCCTGCGCGCGCTGCCCTTCTCTCCACATTTATGTGTTTGTTTGTTTGTCTATCTAATCTTTTGGGTTTCTATTTCTAATGAGGTCGACCAGTTGTCTATTTATTATTTTTTTACTACGCATCAAGCTGCGCTGCTTGTCTTTGCTCCTGTGTGCTCGCGCACACTCGCCTTTTCCACTTATTTTTATTTTTGATTTCTTTTTGATTTATTTTGTCAATTTAAAAAAAATACGCATCGTGCTGTGCTGTTTGTGTTTGCTTGAGTGCATTCGCGCGCTCTCGCTTTCTCAACTTTATAATTTTTTTGTTATTATTTATCTATTCCTGAGAGTTTATCTTATTATTTATTTGTTTATTTAAATGAAGTCGACCAGTTGCCTGCCCTTCCTTCCATTATCCGTCACCGAGACAAAGTGAACAACGTTCTGAGGTCGACCTTGTAAAGATAAGGATTCAGGTCTGTCTGCTGTTTACCTTTGCTCCTGCCCGCACTGCCCTTCTCTCCACATTTATGTGTTTGTTTCTTTGTCTATCTAATCTTTTGGGTTTTTATTTCTAATGAGGTCGACCAGTTGTCTATTTTTTATTTTTTTTACTACGCATCAAGCTGCGCTGCTTGTTTTTGCTCCTGTGTACTGGCGCACTCTAGCCTTTTCCACTTATTTTTATTTTTGATTTATTTTTGATTTATTTTGTCAATTTTAAAAAAAATACGCATCGTGCTGTGCTGTTTGTGTTTGCTTGTGTGCATTCGCGCGCTCTCGCTTTCTCCAATTTACAATTTTTTTGTTATTATTTATCTATTCCTGAGAGTTTATCTTATTATTTATTTGTTTATTTAAATGAAGTCGACCAGTTGCCTGCCCTTCCTTCCATTATCCGTCACCGAGACAAACTGAACAAAGTTCTGAGGTCGACCTTGTAAAGATAAGGATTCAGGTCTGTCTGCTGTTTACCTTTGCTCCTGCCCGCACTGCCCTTCTCTCCACATTTATGTGTTTGTTTGTTTGTCTATCTAATCTTTTGGGTTTTTATTTCTAATGAGGTCGACCAGTTGTCTATTTATTATTTTTTTTACTACGCATCAAGCTGCGCTGCTTGTCTTTGCTCCTGTGTGCTCGCGCACTCTCGCCTTTTCCACTTATTTTTATTTTTGATTTATTTTTTATTTATTTTGTCAATTTTAAAAAAAAATATGCATCGTGCTGTGCTGTTTGTGTTTCCTTGAATGCATTCGCGCACTCTTGCTTTCTCCACTTTACAATTTTTTTGTTATTATTTATCTATTCCTGATAGTTTATCTTATTTTTTATTTGTTTATTTAAATGAAGTCGACCAGTTGCCTGCCCTTCCTTCTATTATCCGTCACCGAGACAAACTGAACAAAGTTCTGAGGTCGACCTTGTAAAGTTAAGGATTCAGGTCTGTCTGCTGTTTACCTTTGCTCCTGCGCGCCCTGCCCTTCTCTCCACATTTATGTGTTTGTTTGTTTGTCTATCTAATCTTTTGGGTTTTTATTTCTAATGAGGTCGACCAGTTGTCTATTTATTATTTTTTTTACTACGCATGAAGCTGCGCTGCTTGTCTTTGCTCCTGTGTGCTCGCGCACTCTAGCCTTTTCCACTTATTTTTATTTTTGATTTATTTTTGATTTATTTTGTCAATTTTAAAAAAAATACGCATCGTGCTGTGCTGTTTGTGTTTGCTTGAGTGCATTCGCTCGCTCTCGCTTTCTCCACTTTACAATTTTTTTGTTATTATTTATCTATTCCTGAGAGTTTATCTTATTTTTTATTTGTTTATTTAAATGAAGTCGACCAGTTGCCTGCCCTTCCTTCCATTATCCGTCACCGAGACAAACTGAACAAAGTTCTGAGGTCGACCTTGTAAAGATAAGGATTCAGGTCTGTCTGCTGTTTACCTTTGCTCCTGCGCGCACTGCCCTTCTCTCCACATTTATGTGTTTGTTTGTTTATCTATCTAATCTTTTGGGTTTCTATTTCTAATGAGGTCGACCAGTTGTCTATTTATTATTTTTTTACTACGCATCAAGCTGCGCTGCTTGCTTTGCTCCTGTGTGCTCGCACACACTCGCCTTTTACACTTATTTTTATTTTTGATTTATTTTTGATTTATTTTGGCAATTTAAAAAAAATACGCATCGTGCTGTGCTGTTTGTGTTTGCTTGAGTGCATTCGCGCGCTCTCGCTTTCTCAACTTTATAATTTTTTTGTTATTATTTATCTATTCCTGAGAGTTTATCTTATTATTTATTTGTTTATTTAAATGAAGTCGACCAGTTGCCTGCCCTTCCTTCCATTATCCGTCACCGAGACAAAGTGAACAAAGTTCTGAGGTCGACCTTGTAAAGATAAGGATTCAGGTCTGTCTGCTGTTTACCTTTGCTCCTGCCCGCACTGCCCTTCTCTCCACATTTATGTGTTTGTTTGTTTGTCTATCTAATCTTTTGGGTTTTTATTTCTAATGAGGTCGACCAGTTGTCTATTTTTTATTTTTTTTACTACGCATCAAGCTGCGCTGCTGGTTTTTGCTCCTGTGTACTGGCGCACTCTAGCCTTTTCCACTTATTTTTATTTTTGATTTATTTTTGATTTATTTTGTCAATTTTAAAAAAAATACGCATCGTGCTGTGCTGTTTGTGTTTGCTTGTGTGCATTCGCGCGCTCTCGCTTTCTCCACTTTACAATTTTTTTGTTATTATTTATCTATTCCTGAGAGTTTATCTTATTATTTATTTGTTTATTTAAATGAAGTCGACCAGTTGCCTGCCCTTCCTTCCATTATCCGTCACCGAGACAAACTGAACAAAGTTCTGAGGTCGACCTTGTAAAGATAAGGATTCAGGTCTGTCTGCTGTTTACCTTTGCTCCTGCCCGCACTGCCCTTCTCTCCACATTTATGTGTTTGTTTGTTTGTCTATCTAATCTTTTGGGTTTTTATTTCTAATGAGGTCGACCAGTTGTCTATTTATTATTTTTTTTACTACGCATCAAGCTGCGCTGCTTGTCTTTGCTCCTGTGTGCTCGCGCACTCTCGCCTTTTCCACTTATTTTTATTTTTGATTTATTTTTGATTTATTTTGTCAATTTAAAAAAAAATACGCATCGTGCTGTGCTGTTTGTGTTTGCTTGAGTGCATTCGCGCGCTCTCGCTTTCTCCACTATACAATTTTTTTGTTATTATTTATCTATTCCTGAGAGTTTATCTTATTTTTTTTTGTTTATTTAAATGAAGTCGACCAGTTGCCTGCACTTCCTTCCATTATCCGTCACCGAGACAAACTGAACAAAGTTCTGAGGTCGACCTTGTAAAGATAAGGATTCAGGTCTGTCTGCTGTTTACCTTTGCTCCTGCGCGCACTGCCCTTCTCTCCACATTTATGTGTTTGTTTGTTTGTCTATCTAATCTTTTGGGTTTTTATTTCTAATGAGGTCGACCAGTTGTCTATTTATTATTTTTTTTACTACGCATCAAGCTGCGCTGCTTGTCTTTGCTCCTGTGTGCTCGCGCACTCTCGCCTTTTCCACTTATTTTTATTTTTGATTTATTTTTGATTTATTTTGTCAATTTTAAAAAAAAATACGCATCGTGCTGTGCTGTTTGTGTTTCCTTGAATGCATTCGCGCGCTCTTGCTTTCTCCACTTTACAATTTTTTGTTATTATTTATCTATTCCTGATAGTTTATCTTATTTTTTATTTGTTTATTTAAATGAAGTCGACCAGTTGCCTGCCCTTCCTTCTATTATCCATCACCGAGACAAACTGAACAAAGTTCTGAGGTCGACCTTGTAAAGATAAGGATTCAGGTCTGTCTGCTGTTTACCTTTGCTCCTGCGCGCGCTGCCCTTCTCTCCACATTTATGTGTTTGTTTGTTTGTCTATCTAATCTTTTGGGTTTTTATTTCTAATGAGGTCGACCAGTTGTCTATTTATTATTTTTTTTAACTACGCATCAAGCTGCGCTGCTTGTCTTTGCTCCTGTGTGCTCGCGCACTTTAGCTTTTTCCACTTATTTTTATTTTTGATTTATTTTTGATTTATTTTGTCAATTTAAAAAAAAATACGCATCGTGCTGTGCTGTTTGTGTTTGCTTGAGTGCATTCGCGCGCTCTCGCTTTCTCCACTTTACAATATTTTTGTTATTATTTATCTATTCCTGAGAGTTTATCTTATTTTTTATTTGTTTATTTAAATGAAGTCGACCAGTTGCCTGCCCTTCCTTCCATTATCCGTCACCGAGACAAACTGAACAAAGTTCTGAGGTCGACGTTGTAAAGATAAGGATTCAGGTCTGTCTGCTGTTTACCTTTGCTCCTGCATGCACTGCCCTTCTCTCCATATTTATGTGTTTGTTTGTTTGTCTATCTAATCTTTTGGGTTTTTATTTCTAATGAGGTCGACCAGTTGTCTATTTATTATTTTTTTTCTACGCATCAAGCTGCGCTGCTTGTCTTTGCTCCTGTGTGCTCGCGCACTCTCGCCTTTTCCACTTATTTTTATTTTTGATTTATTTTTGATTTATTTTGTCAATTTTAAAAAAAATACGCATCGTGCTGTGCTGTTTGTGTTTGCTTGAGTGCATTCGCTCGCTCTCGCTTTCTCCACTTTACAATTTTTTTGTTATTATTTATGTATTCCTGAGAGTTTATCTTATTTTTTTTGTTTATTTAAATGAAGTCGACCAGTTGCCTGCACTTCCTTCCATTATCCATCACCGAGACAAACTGAACAAAGTTCTGAGGTCGACCTTATAAAGATAAGGATTCAGGTCTGTCTGCTGTTTACCTTTGCTCCTGCGCGCACTGCCCTTCTCTCCACATTTATGTGTTTGTTTGTTTGTCTATCTAATCTTTTGGGTTTTTATTTCTAATGAGGTCGACCAGTTGTCTATTTATTATTTTTTTTACTACGCATCAAGCTGCGCTGCTTGTCTTTGCTCCTGTGTGCTCGCGCACTCTCGCCTTTTCCACTTATTTTTATTTTTGATTTATTTTTGATTTATTTTGTCAATTTTACAAAAAAATACGCATCGTGCTGTGCTGTTTGTGTTTCCTTGAATGCATTCGGGCGATCTTGCTTTCTCCACTTTACAATTTTTTTGTTATTATTTATCTATTGCTGATAGTTTATCTTATTTTTTATTTGTTTATTTAAATGAAGTCGACCAGTTGCCTGCCCTTCCTTCTATTATCCGTCACCGAGACAAACTGAACAAAGTTCTGAGGTCGACCTTGTAAAGATAAGGATTCAGGTCTGTCTGCTGTTTACCTTTGCTCCTGCGCGCCCTGCCCTTCTCTCCACATTTATATGTTTGTTTGTTTGTCTATCTAATCTTTTGGGTTTTTATTTCTAATGAGGTCGACCAGTTGTCTATTTATTATTTTTTTTACTACGCATCAAGCTGCGCTGCTTGTCTTTGCTCCTGTGTGCTCGCGCACTCTAGCCTTTTCCACTTATTTTTATTTTTGATTTATTTTTGATTTATTTTGTCAATTTTAAAAAAAATACGCATCGTGCTGTGCTGTTTGTGTTTGCTTGAGTGCATTCGCGCGCTCTCGCTATCTCCACTTTACAATTTTTTTGTTATTATTTATCTATTCCTGAGAGTTTATCTTATTATTTATTTGTTTATTTAAATGAAGTCGACCAGTTGCCTGCCCTTCCTTCCATTATCCGTCACCGAGACAAACTGAACAAAGTTCTGAGGTCGACCTTGTAAAGATAAGGATTCAGGTCTGTCTGCTGTTTACCTTTGCTCCTGCGCGCACTGCCCTTCTCTCCACATTTATGTGTTTGTTTGTTTGTCAATCTAATCTTTTGGGTTTTTATTTCTAATGAGGTCGACCAGTTGTCTATTTATTATTTTTTTTACTACGCATCAAGCTGCGCTGCTTGTCTTTGCTCCTGTGTGCTCGCGCACTCTCGCCTTTTAGAATTATTTTTATTTTTGATTTATTATTGATTTATTTTGTCAATTTAAAAAAAAATACGCATCGTGCTGTGCTGTTTGTGTTTGCTTGAGTGCATTCGCGCGCTCTCGCTTTCTCCACTTTACAATTTTTTTGTTATTATTTATCTATTCCTGAGAGTTTATCTTATTTTTTATTTGTTTATTTAAATGCAGTCGACCAGTTGCCTGCACTTCCTTCCATTATCCGTCACCGAGACAAACTGAACAAAGTTCTGAGGTCGACCTTGTAAAGATAAGGATTCAGGTCTGTCTGCTGTTTACCTTTGCTCCTGCGCGCACTGCCCTTCTTTCCACATTTATGTGTTTGTTGGTTTGTCTATCTAATCTTTTGGGTTTTTATTTCTAATGAGGTCGACCAGTTGTCTATTTATTATTTTTTTTACTACGCATCAAGCTGCGCTGCTTGTCTTTGCTCCTGTGTGCTCGCGCACTCTCGCCTTTTCCACTTATTTTTATTTTTGATTTATTTTTGATTTATTTTGTCAATTTTAAAAAAAAATACGCATCGTGCTGTGCTGTTTGTGTTTCCTTGAATGCATTCGCGCGCTCTTGCTTTCTCCACTTTACAATTTTTTTGTTATTATTTATCTATTCCTGATAGTTTATCTTATTTTTAATTTGTTTATTTAAATGAAGTCGACCAGTTGCCTGCCCTTCCTTCTATTATCCATCACCGAGACAAACTGAACAAAGTTCTGAGGTCGACCTTGTAAAGATAAGGATTCAGGTCTGTCTGCTGTTTACCTTTGCTCCTGCGCGCGCTGCCCTTCTCTCCACATTTATGTGTTTGTTTGTTTGTCTATCTAATCTTTTGGGTTTTTATTTCTAATGAGGTCGACCAGTTGTCTATTTATTATTTTTTTTACTACGCATCAAGCTGCGCTGCTTGTCTTTGCTCCTGTGTGCTCGCGCACTCTAGCTTTTTCCACTTATTTTTATTTTTGATTTATTTTTGATTTATTTTGTCAATTTAAAAAAAAATACGCATCGTGCTGTGCTGTTTGTGTTTGCTTGAGTGCATTCGCGCGCTCTCGCTTTCTCCACTTTACAATATTTTTGTTATTATTTATCTATTCCTGAGAGTTTATCTTATTTTTTATTTGTTTATTTAAATGAAGTCGACCAGTTGCCTGCCCTTCCTTCCATTATCCGTCACCGAGACAAACTGAACAAAGTTCTGAGGTCGACGTTGTAAAGATAAGGATTCAGGTCTGTCTGCTGTTTACCTTTGCTCCTGCATGCACTGCCCTTCTCTCCATATTTATGTGTTTGTTTGTTTGTCTATCTAATCTTTTGGGTTTTTATTTCTAATGAGGTCGACCAGTTGTCTATTTATTATTTTTTTTCTACGCATCAAGCTGCGCTGCTTGTCTTTGCTCCTGTGTGCTCGCGCACTCTCGCCTTTTCCACTTATTTTTATTTTTGATTTATTTTTGATTTATTTTGTCAATTTTAAAAAAAATACGCATCGTGCTGTGCTGTTTGTGTTTGCTTGAGTGCATTCGCGCGCTCTCGCTTTCTCCACTTTACAATTTTTTTGTTATTATTTATCTATTCCTGAGAGTTTATCTTATTTTTTTTTGTTTATTTAAATGAAGTCGACCAGTTGCCTGCACTTCCTTCCATTATCCATCACCGAGACAAACTGAACAAAGTTCTGAGGTCGACCTTGTAAAGATAAGGATTCAGGTCTGTCTGCTGTTTACCTTTGCTCCTGCGCGCACTGCCCTTCTCTCCACATTTATATGTTTGTTTGTTTGTCTATCTAATCTTTTGGGTTTTTATTTCTAATGAGGTCGACCAGTTGTCTATTTATTATTTTTTTTACTACGCATCAAGCTGCGCTGCTTGTCTTTGCTCCTGTGTGCTCGCGCACTCTAGCCTTTTCCACTTATTTTTATTTTTGATTTATTTTTGATTTATTTTGTCAATTTTAAAAAAAATACGCATCGTGCTGTGCTGTTTGTGTTTGCTTGAGTGCATTCGCGCGCTCTCGCTTTCTCCACTTTACAATTTTTTTGTTATTATTTATCTATTCCTGAGAGTTTATCTTATTATTTATTTGTTTATTTAAATGAAGTCGACCAGTTGCCTGCCCTTCCTTCCATTATCCGTCACCGAGACAAACTGAACAAAGTTCTGAGGTCGACCTTGTAAAGATAAGGATTCAGGTCTGTCTGCTGTTTACCTTTGCTCCTGCGCGCACTGCCCTTCTCTCCACATTTATGTGTTTGTTTGTTTGTCTATCTAATCTTTTGGGTTTTTATTTCTAATGAGGTCGACCAGTTGTCTATTTTTTATTTTTTTTACAACGCATCAAGCTGCGCTGCTTGTTTTTGCTCCTGTGTACTGGCGCACTCTAGCCTTTTCCACTTATTTTTATTTTTGATTTATTTTTGATTTATTTTGTCAATTTTAAAAAAAATACGCATCGTGCTGTGCTGTTTGTGTTTGCTTGTGTGCATTCGCGCGCTCTCGCTTTCTCCACTTTACAATTTTTTTGTTATTATTTATCTATTCCTGAGAGTTTATCTTATTATTTATTTGTTTATTTAAATGAAGTCGACCAGTTGCCTGCCCTTCCTTCCATTATCCGTCACCGAGACAAACTGAACAAAGATCTGAGGTCGACCTTGTAAAGATAAGGATTCAGGTCTGTCTGCTGTTTACCTTTGCTCCTGCCCGCACTGCCCTTCTCTCCACATTTATGTGTTTGTTTGTTTGTCTATCTAATCTTTTGGGTTTTTATTTCTAATGAGGTCGACCAGTTGTCTATTTATTATTTTTTTTACTACGCATCAAGCTGCGCTGCTTGTCTTTGCTCCTGTGTGCTCGCGCACTCTCGCCTTTTCCACTTATTTTTATTTTTGATTTATTTTTGATTTATTTTGTCAATTTAAAAAAAAATACGCATCGTGCTGTGCTGTTTGTGTTTGCTTGAGTGCATTCGCGCGCTCTCGCTTTCTCCACTTTACAATTTTTTTGTTATTATTTATCTATTCCTGAGAGTTTATCTTATTTTTTTTTGTTTATTTAAATGAAGTCGACCAGTTGCCTGCACTTCCTTCCATTATCCGTCACCGAGACAAACTGAACAAAGTTCTGAGGTCGACCTTGTAAAGATAAGGATTCAGGTCTGTCTGCTGTTTACCTTTGCTCCTGCGCGCACTGCCCTGCTCTCCACATTTATGTGTTTGTTTGTTTGTCTATCTAATCTTTTGGGTTTTTATTTCTAATGAGGTCGACCAGTTGTCTATTTATTATTTTTTTTACTACGCATCAAGCTGCGCTGCTTGTCTTTGCTCCTGTGTGCTCGCGCACTCTCGCCTTTTCCACTTATTTTTATTTTTGATTTATTTTTGATTTATTTTGTCAATTTTAAAAAAAATACGCATCGTGCTGTGCTGTTTGTGTTTCCTTGAATGCATTCGCGCGCTCTTGCTTTCTCCACTTTACAATTTTTTTGTTATTATTTATCTATTCCTGATAGTTTATCTTATTTTTTATTTGTTTATTTAAATGAAGTCGACCAGTTGCCTGCCCTTCCTTCTATTATCCATCACCGAGACAAACTGAACAAAGTTCTGAGGTCGACCTTGTAAAGATAAGGATTCAGGTCTGTCTGCTGTTTACCTTTGCTCCTGCGCGCGCTGCCCTTCTCTCCACATTTATGTGTTTGTTTGTTTGTCTATCTAATCTTTTGGGTTTTTATTTCTAATGAGGTCGACCAGTTGTCTATTTATTATTTTTTTTACTACGCATCAAGCTGCGCTGCTTGTCTTTGCTCCTGTGTGCTCGCGCACTCTAGCTTTTTCCACTTATTTTTATTTTTGATTTATTTTGTCAATTTAAAAAAAATACGCATCGTGCTGTGCTGTTTGTGTTTGCTTGAGTGCATTCGCGCGCTCTCGCTTTCTCCACTTTACAATATTTTTGTTATTATTTATCTATTCCTGAGAGTTTATCTTATTTTTTATTTGTTTATTTAAATGAAGTCGACCAGTTGCCTGCCCTTCCTTCCATTATCCGTCACCGAGACAAACTGAACAAAGTTCTGAGGTCGACGTTGTAAAGATAAGGATTCAGGTCTGTCTGCTGTTTACCTTTGCTCCTGCATGCACTGCCCTTCTCTCCATATTTATGTGTTTGTTTGTTTGTCTATCTAATCTTTTGGGTTTTTATTTCTAATGAGGTCGACCAGTTGTCTATTTATTATTTTTTTTCTACGCATCAAGCTGCGCTGCTTGTCTTTGCTCCTGTGTGCTCGCGCACTCTCGCCTTTTCCACTTATTTTTATTTTTGATTTATTTTTGATTTATTTTGTCAATTTAAAAAAAAATACGCATCGTGCTGTGCTGTTTGTGTTTGCTTGAGTGCATTCGCTCGCTCTCGCTTTCTCCACTTTACAATTTTTTTGTTATTATTTATCTATTCCTGAGAGTTTATCTTATTTTTTTTTGTTTATTTAAATGAAGTCGACCAGTTGCCTGCACTTCCTTCCATTATCCATCACCGAGACAAACTGAACAAAGTTCTGAGGTCGACCTTGTAAAGATAAGGATTCAGGTCTGTCTGCTGT
This sequence comes from Perognathus longimembris pacificus, assembly GCF_023159225.1. Lineage (NCBI taxonomy): Eukaryota > Metazoa > Chordata > Mammalia > Rodentia > Heteromyidae > Perognathus > Perognathus longimembris. The sequence goes on from NW_025957690.1 coordinate 36,169, forward strand.
TTACCTTTGCTCCTGCGCGCACTGCCCTTCTCTCCACATTTATGTGTTTGTTTGTTTGTCTATCTAATCTTTTGGGTTTTTATTTCTAATGAGGTCGACCAGTTGTCTATTTATTATTTTTTTTTACTACGCATCAAGCTGCGCTGCTTGTCTTTGCTCCTGTGTGCTCGCGCACTCTCGCCTTTTCCACTTATTTTTATTTTTGATTTATTTTTGATTTATTTTGTCAATTTTAAAAAAAAATACGCATCGTGCTGTGCTGTTTGTGTTTCCTTGAATGCATTCGCGCGCTCTTGCTTTCTCCACTTTACAATTTTTTTCTTATTATTTATCTATTCCTGATAGTTTATCTTATTTTTTATTTGTTTATTTAAATGAAGTCGACCAGTTGCCTGCCCTTCCTTCTATTATCCGTCACCGAGACAAACTGAACAAAGTTCTGAGGTCGACCTTGTAAAGATAAGGATTCAGGTCTGTCTGCTGTTTACCTTTGCTCCTGCGCGCCCTGCCCTTCTCTCCACATTTATGTGTTTGTTTGTTTGTCTATCTAATCTTTTGGGTTTTTATTTCTAATGAGGTCCACCAGTTGTCTATTTATTATTTTTTTTACTACGCATCAAGCTGCGCTGCTTGTCTTTGCTCCTGTGTGCTCGCGCACTCTAGCCTTTTCCACTTATTTTTATTTTTGATTTATTTTTGATTTATTTTGTCAATTTTAAAAAAAATACGCATCGTGCTGTGCTGTTTGTGTTTGCTTGAGTGCATTCGCGCGCTCTCGCTTTCTCCACTTTACAATTTTTTCGTTATTATTTATCTATTCCTGAGAGTTTATCTTATTATTTATTTGTTTATTTAAATGAAGTCGACCAGTTGCCTGCCCTTCCTTCCATTAACCGTCACCGAGACAAACTGAACAAAGTTCTGAGGTCGACCTTGTAAAGATAAGGATTCAGGTCTGTCTGCTGTTTACCTTTGCTCCTGCGCGCACTGCCCTTCTCTCCACATTTATGTGTTTGTTTGTTTGTCAATCTAATCTTTTGGGTTTTTATTTCTAATGAGGTCGACCAGTTGTCTATTTATTATTTTTTTTACTACGCATCAAGCTGCGCTGCTTGTCTTTGCTCCTGTGTGCTCGCGCACTCTCGCCTTTTAGAATTATTTTTATTTTTGATTTATTATTGATTTATTTTGTCAATTTAAAAAAAAATACGCATCGTGCTGTGCTGTTTGTGTTTGCTTGAGTGCATTCGCGCGCTCTCGCTTTCTCCACTTTACAATTTTTTTGTTATTATTTATCTATTCCTGAGAGTTTATCTTATTTTTTATTTGTTTATTTAAATGAAGTCGACCAGTTGCCTGCCCTTCCTTCCATTATCTGTCACCGAGACAAACTGAACAAAGTTCTGAGGTCGACCTTGTAAAGATAAGGATTCAGGTCTGTCTGCTGTTTACCTTTGCTCCTGCACGCACTGCCCTTCTCTCCACATTTATGTGTTTGTTTGTTTGTCTATCTAATCTTTTGGGTTTTTATTTCTAATGAGGTCGACCAGTTGTCTATTTATTATTTTTTTTACTACGCATCAAGCTGCGCTGCTTGGCTTTGCTCCTGTGTGCTCGCGCACTCTTGCCTTTCCCACTTATTTTTATTTTAGATTTATTTTTGATTTATTTTGTCAATTTAAAAAAAATACGCATCGTGCTGTGCTGTTTGTGTTTGCTTGAGTGCATTCGCGCGCTCTCGCTTTCTCCACTTTACAATTTTTTTGTAATTATTTATCTATTCCTGAGAGTTTATCTTATTTTTTATTTGTTTATTTAAATGAAGTCGACCAGTTGCATGCCCTTACTTCCATTATCCGTCACCGAGACAAACTGAACAAAGTTCTGAGGTCGACCTTGTAAAGATAAGGATTCAGGTCTGTCTGCTGTTTACCTTTGCTCCTGCGCGCGCTGCCCTTCTCTCCACATTTATGTGTTTGTTTGTTTGTCTATCTAATCTTTTGGGTTTTTATTTCTAATGAGGTCGACCAGTTGTCTATTTATTATTTTTTTTACTACGCATCAAGCTGCGCTGCTTGTCTTTGCTCCTGTGTGCTCGCGCACTCTCGCCTTTTCCACTTATTTTTATTTTTGATTTATTTTGTCAATTTAAAAAAAAATACGCATCGTGCTGTGCTGTTTGTGTTTGCTTGAGTGCATTCGTGCGCTCTCGCTTTCTCCACTTTACAATTTTTTTTGTTATTATTTATCTATTCCTGAGAGTTTATCTCATTTTTTATTTGTTTATTTAAATGAAGTCGACCAGTTGCCTGCCCTTCCTTCCATTATCCGTCACCGAGACAAACTGAACAAAGTTGAGGTCGACTTTGTAAAGATAAGGATTCAGGTCTGTCTGCTGTTTACCTTTGCTCCTGCGCGCACTGCCCTTCTCTCCACATTTATGTGTTTGTTTGTTTGTCTATCTAATCTTTTGGGTTTTTATTTCTAATGAGGTCGACCAGTTGTCTATTTATTATTTTTTTACTACGCATCAAGCTGCGCTGCTTGTCTTTGCTCCTGTGTGCTCGCGCACTCTTGCCTTTTCCACTTATTTTTATTTTTGATTTATTTTTGATTTATTTTGTCAATTTTAAAACAAAATACACATCGTGCTGTGCTGTTTGTGTTTGCTTGAGTGCATTCGCGCGCTCTCGCTTTCTCCACTTTACAATTTTTTTGTTATTATTTATCTATTCCTGAGAGTTTATCTTATTTTTTATTTGTTTATTTAAATGAAGTCGACCAGTTGCCTGCCCTTCCTTCCATTATCCGTCACCGAGACAAACTGAACAAAGTTCTGAGGTCGACGTTGTAAAGATAAGGATTCAGGTCTGTCTGCTGTTTACCTTTGCTCCTGCATGCACTGCCCTTCTCTCCATATTTATGTGTTTGTTTGTTTGTCTATCTAATCTTTTGGGTTTTTATTTCTAATGAGGTCGACCAGTTGTCTATTTATTATTTTTTTTCTACGCATCAAGCTGCGCTGCTTGTCTTTGCTCCTGTGTGCTCGCGCACTCTCGCCTTTTCCACTTATTTTTATTTTTGATTTATTTTTGATTTATTTTGTCAATTTAAAAAAAAATACGCATCGTGCTGTGCTGTTTGTGTTTCCTTGAATGCATTCGCGCGCTCTTGCTTTCTCCACTTTACAATTTTTTTCTTATTATTTATCTATTCCTGATAGTTTATCTTATTTTTTATTTGTTTATTTAAATGAAGTCGACCAGTTGCCTGCCCTTCCTTCTATTATCCGTCACCGAGACAAACTGAACAAAGTTCTGAGGTCGACCTTGTAAAGATAAGGATTCAGGTCTGTCTGCTGTTTACCTTTGCTCCTGCGCGCCCTGCCCTTCTCTCCACATTTATGTGTTTGTTTGTTTGTCTATCTAATCTTTTGGGTTTTTATTTCTAATGAGGTCCACCAGTTGTCTATTTATTATTTTTTTTACTACGCATCAAGCTGCGCTGCTTGTCTTTGCTCCTGTGTGCTCGCGCACTCTAGCCTTTTCCACTTATTTTTATTTTTGATTTATTTTTGATTTATTTTGTCAATTTTAAAAAAAATACGCATCGTGCTGTGCTGTTTGTGTTTGCTTGAGTGCATTCGCGCGCTCTCGCTTTCTCCACTTTACAATTTTTTTGTTATTATTTATCTATTCCTGAGAGTTTATCTTATTATTTATTTGTTTATTTAAATGAAGTCGACCAGTTGCCTGCCCTTCCTTCCATTAACCGTCACCGAGACAAACTGAACAAAGTTCTGAGGTCGACCTTGTAAAGATAAGGATTCAGGTCTGTCTGCTGTTTACCTTTGCTCCTGCGCGCACTGCCCTTCTCTCCACATTTATGTGTTTGTTTGTTTGTCAATCTAATCTTTTGGGTTTTTATTTCTAATGAGGTCGACCAGTTGTCTATTTATTATTTTTTTTACTACGCATCAAGCTGCGCTGCTTGTCTTTGCTCCTGTGTGCTCGCGCACTCTCGCCTTTTAGAATTATTTTTATTTTTGATTTATTATTGATTTATTTTGTCAATTTAAAAAAAAATACGCATCGTGCTGTGCTGTTTGTGTTTGCTTGAGTGCATTCGCGCGCTCTCGCTTTCTCCACTTTACAATTTTTTTGTTATTATTTATCTATTCCTGAGAGTTTATCTTATTTTTTATTTGTTTATTTAAATGCAGTCGACCAGTTGCCTGCACTTCCTTCCATTATCCGTCACCGAGACAAACTGAACAAAGTTCTGAGGTCGACCTTGTAAAGATAAGGATTCAGGTCTGTCTGCTGTTTACCTTTGCTCCTGCGCGCACTGCCCTTCTCTCCACATTTATGTGTTTGTTGGTTTGTCTATCTAATCTTTTGGGTTTTTATTTCTAATGAGGTCGACCAGTTGTCTATTTATTATTTTTTTTACTACGCATCAAGCTGCGCTGCTTGTCTTTGCTCCTGTGTGCTCGCGCACTCTCGCCTTTTCCACTTATTTTTATTTTTGATTTATATTTGATTTATTTTGTCAATTTAAAAAAAATACGCATCGTGCTGTGCTGTTTGTGTTTGCTTGAGTGCATTCGCGCGCTCTCGCTTTCTCCACTTTACAATTTTTTTGTTATTATTTATCTATTCCTGAGAGTTTATCTTATTTTTTATTTGTTTATTTAAATGAAGTCGACCAGTTGCCTGCCCTTCCTTCCATTATCTGTCACCGAGACAAACTGAACAAAGTTCTGAGGTCGACCTTGTAAAGATAAGGATTCAGGTCTGTCTGCTGTTTACCTTTGCTCCTGCACGCACTGCCCTTCTCTCCACATTTATGTGTTTGTTTGTTTGTCTATCTAATCTTTTGGGTTTTTATTTCTAATGAGGTCGACCAGTTGTCTATTTATTATTTTTTTTACTACGCATCAAGCTGCGCTGCTTGGCTTTGCTCCTGTGTGCTCGCGCACTCTTGCCTTTCCCACTTATTTTTATTTTAGATTTATTTTAGATTTATTTTGTCAATTTAAAAAAAATACGCATCGTGCTGTGCTGTTTGTGTTTGCTTGAGTGCATTCGCGCGCTCTCGCTTTCTCCACTTTACAATTTTTTTGTAATTATTTATCTATTCCTGAGAGTTTATCTTATTTTTTATTTGTTTATTTAAATGAAGTCGACCAGTTGCCTGCCCTTAATTCCATTATCCGTCACCGAGACAAACTGAACAAAGTTCTGAGGTCGACCTTGTAAAGATAAGGATTCAGGTCTGTCTGCTGTTTACCTTTGCTCCTGCGCGCACTGCCCTTCTCTCCACATTTATGTGTTTGTTTGTTTGTCTATCTAATCTTTTGGGTTTTTATTTCTAATGAGGTCGACCAGTTGTCTATTTATTATTTTTTTTACTACGCATCAAGCTGCGCTGCTTGTCTTTGCTCCTGTGTGCTCGCGCACTCTCGCCTTTTCCACTTATTTTTATTTTTGATTTATTTTGTCAATTTAAAAAAAAATACGCATCGTGCTGTGCTGTTTGTGTTTGCTTGAGTGCATTCGTGCGCTCTCGCTTTCTCCACTTTACAATTTTTTTTGTTATTATTTATCTATTCCTGAGAGTTTATCTCATTTTTTATTTGTTTATTTAAATGAAGTCGACCAGTTGCCTGCCCTTCCTTCCATTATCCGTCACCGAGACAAACTGAACAAAGTTGAGGTCGACTTTGTAAAGATAAGGATTCAGGTCTGTCTGCTGTTTACCTTTGCTCCTGCGAGCACTGCCCTTCTCTCCACATTTATGTGTTTGTTTGTTTGTCTATCTAATCTTTTGGGTTTTTATTTCTAATGAGGTCGACCAGTTGTCTATTTATTATTTTTTTACTACGCATCAAGCTGCGCTGCTTGTCTTTGCTCCTGTGTGCTCGCGCACTCTTGCCTTTTCCACTTATTTTTATTTTTGATTTATTTTTGATTTATTTTGTCAATTTTAAAACAAAATACACATCGTGCTGTGCTGTTTGTGTTTGCTTGAGTGCATTCGCGCGCTCTCGCTTTCTCCACTTTACAATTTTTTTGTTATTATTTATCTATTCCTGAGAGTTTATCTTATTTTTTATTTGTTTATTTAAATGAAGTCGACCAGTTGCCTGCCCTTCCTTCCATTATCCGTCACCGAGACAAACTGAACAAAGTTCTGAGGTAGACCTTGTAAAGATAAGGATTCAGGTCTGTCTGCTGTTTACCTTTGCTCCTGCACCCACTGCCCTTCTCTCCACATTTATGTGTTTGTTTGTTTGTCTATCTAATCTTTTGGGTTTTTATTTCTAATGAGGTCGACCAGTTGTCTATTTATTATTTTTTTTACTACGCATCAAGCTGCGCTGCTTGTCTTTGCTCCTGTGTGCTCGCGCACTCTCGCCTTTTCCACTTATTTTTATTTTTGATTTATTTTTAATTTATTTTGTCAATTTTAAAAAAACAATACGCATCGTGCTGTGCTGTTTGTGTTTGCTTGAGTGCATGCGCGCGCTCTCGCTTTCTCCACTTTACCATATTTTGTTATTATTTATCTATTCCTGAGATTTTATCTTATTTTTTATTTGTTTATTTAAATGAAGTCGACCAGTTGCCTGCCCTTCCTTCCATTATCCGTCACCGAGACAAAGTGAACAAAGTTCTGAGGTCGACCTTGTAAAGATAAGGATTCAGGTCTGTCTGCTGTTTACCTTTGCTCCTGCCCGCACTGCCCTTCTCTCCACATTTATGTGTTTGTTTGTTTGTCTATCTAATCTTTTGGGTTTTTATTTCTAATGAGGTCGACCAGTTGTCTATTTTTTATTTTTTTTACTACGCATCAAGCTGCGCTGCTTGTTTTTGCTCCTGTGTACTGGCGCACTCTAGCCTTTTCCACTTATTTTTATTTTTGATTTATTTTTGATTTATTTTGTCAATTTTAAAAAAAATACGCATCGTGCTGTGCTGTTTGTGTTTGCTTGTGTGCATTCGCGCGCTCTCGCTTTCTCCACTTTACAATTTTTTTGTTATTATTTATCTATTCCTGAGAGTTTATCTTATTTTTTATTTGTTTATTTAAATGAAGTCGACCAGTTGCCTGCCCTTCCTTCCATTATCCGTCACCGAGACAAAGTGAACAAAGTTCTGAGGTCGACCTTGTAAAGATAAGGATTCAGGTCTGTCTGCTGTTTACCTTTGCTCCTGCCCGCACTGCCCTTCTCTCCACATTTATGTGTTTGTTTGTTTGTCTATCTAATCTTTTGGGTTTTTATTTCTAATGAGGTCGACCAGTTGTCTATTTTTTATTTTTTTTACTACGCATCAAGCTGCGCTGCTTGTCTTTGCTCCTGTGTACTGGCGCACTCTAGCCTTTTCCACTTATTTTTATTTTTGATTTATTTTTGATTTATTTTGTCAATTTTAAAAAAAATACGCATCGTGCTGTGCTGTTTGTGTTTGCTTGTGTGCATTCGCGCGCTCTCGCTTTCTCCACTTTACAATTTTTTTGTTATTATTTATCTATTCCTGAGAGTTTATCTTATTATTTATTTGTTTATTTAAATGAAGTCGACCAGTTGCCTGCCCTTCCTTCCATTATCCGTCACCGAGACAAACTGAACAAAGTTCTGAGGTCGACCTTGTAAAGATAAGGATTCAGGTCTGTCTGCTGTTTACCTTTGCTCCTGACCGCACTGCCCATCTCTCCACATTTATGTGTTTGTTTGTTTGTCTATCTAATCTTTTGGGTTTTTATTTCTAATGAGGTCGACCAGTTGTCTATTTATTATTTTTTTTACTACGCATCAAGCTGCGCTGCTTGTCTTTGCTCCTGTGTGCTCGCGCACTCTCGCCTTTTCCACTTATTTTTATTTTTGATTTATTTTTGATTTATTTTGTCAATTTTAAAAAAAATACGCATCGTGCTGTGCTGTTTGTGTTTCCTTGAATGCATTCGCGCGCTCTTGCTTTCTCCACTTTACAATTTTTTTGTTATTATTTATCTATTCCTGATAGTTTATCTTATTTTTTATTTGTTTATTTAAATGAAGTCGACCAGTTGCCTGCCCTTCCTTCTATTATCCATCACCGAGACAAACTGAACAAAGTTCTGAGGTCGACCTTGTAAAGATAAGGATTCAGGTCTGTCTGCTGTTTACCTTTGCTCCTGCGCGCGCTGCCCTTCTCTCCACATTTATGTGTTTGTTTGTTTGTCTATCTAATCTTTTGGGTTTTTTTTCTAATGAGGTCGACCAGTTGTCTATTTATTATTTTTTTACTACGCATCAAGCTGCGCTGCTTGTCTTTGCTCCTGTGTGCTCGCGCACTCTCGCCTTTTCCACTTATTTTTATTTTTGATTTATTTTTGATTTATTTTGTCAATTTTAAAAAAACAATACGCATCGTGCTGTGCTGTTTGTGTTTGCTTGAGTGCATTCGCGCGCTCTCGCTTTCTCCACTTTACCATATTTTGTTATTATTTATCTATTCCTGAGATTTTATCTTATTTTTTATTTGTTTATTTAAATGAAGTCGACCAGTTGCCTGCCCTTCCTTCCATTATCCGTCACCGAGACAAAGTGAACAAAGTTCTGAGGTCGACCTTGTAAAGATAAGGATTCAGTTTCTTTGCTCCTGCCCGCACTGCCCTTCTCTCCACATTTATGTGTTTGTTTGTTTGTCTATCTAATCTTTTGGGTTTTTTTTCTAATGAGGTCGACCAGTTGTCTATTTATTATTTTTTTACTACGCATCAAGCTGCGCTGCTTGTCTTTGCTCCTGTGTGCTCGCGCACTCTCGCCTTTTCCACTTATTTTTATTTTTGATTTATTTTTGTTTTATTTTGTCAATTTAAAAAAATATACGCATCGTGCTATGCTGTTTGTGTTTGCTTGAGTGCATTCGCGCGCTCTCGCTTTCTCCACTTTACAATTTTTTTGTTATTATTTATTCCTGAGAGTTTATCTTATTTTTTATTTGTTTATTTAAATGAAGTCGACCAGTTGCCTGCCCTTCCTTCCATTATCCGTCACCGAGACAAAGTGAACAAAGTTCTGAGGTCGACCTTGTAAAGATAAGGATTCAGGTCTGTCTGCTGTTTACCTTTGCTCCTGCCCGCACTGCCCTTCTCTCCACATTTATGTGTTTGTTTGTTTGTCTATCTAATCTTTTGGGTTTTTATTTCTAATGAGGTCGACCAGTTGTCTATTTTTTATTTTTTTTCCTACGCATCAAGCTGCGCTGCTTGTTTTTGCTCCTGTGTACTGGCGCACTCTAGCCTTTTCCACTTATTTTTATTTTTGATTTATTTTTGATTTATTTTGTCAATTTTAAAAAAAATACGCATCGTGCTGTGCTGTTTGTGTTTGCTTGTGTGCATTCGCGCGCTCTCGCTTTCTCCACTTTACAATTTTTTTGTTATTATTTATCTATTCCTGAGAGTTTATCTTATTTTTTATTTGTTTATTTAAATGAAGTCGACCAGTTGCCTGCCCTTCCTTCCATTATCCGTCACCGAGACAAAGTGAACAAAGTTCTGAGGTCGACCTTGTAAAGATAAGGATTCAGGTCTGTCTGCTGTTTACCTTTGCTCCTGCCCGCACTGCCCTTCTCTCCACATTTATGTGTTTGTTTGTTTGTCTATCTAATCTTTTGGGTTTTTATTTCTAATGAGGTCGACCAGTTGTCTATTTTTTATTTTTTTTACTACGCATCAAGCTGCGCTGCTTGTCTTTGCTCCTGTGTACTGGAGCACTCTAGCCTTTTCCACTTATTTTTATTTTTGATATATTTTTGATTTATTTTGTCAATTTTAAAAAAAATACGCATCGTGCTGTGCTGTTTGTGTTTGCTTGTGTGCATTCGCGCGCTCTCGCTTTCTCCACTTTACAATTTTTTTGTTATTATTTATCTATTCCTGAGAGTTTATCTTATTATTTATTTGTTTATTTAAATGAAGTCGACCAGTTGCCTGCCCTTCCTTCCATTATCCGTCACCGAGACAAACTGAACAAAGTTCTGAGGTCGACCTTGTAAAGATAAGGATTCAGGTCTGTCTGCTGTTTACCTTTGCTCCTGCCCGCACTGCCCTTCTCTCCACATTTATGTGTTTGTTTGTTTGTCTATCTAATCTTTTGGGTTTTTATTTCTAATGAGGTCGACCAGTTGTCTATTTATTATTTTTTTTACTACGCATCAAGCTGCGCTGCTTGTCTTTGCTCCTGTGTGCTCGCGCACTCTCGCCTTTTCCACTTATTTTTATTTTTTATTTATTTTTTATTTATTTTGTCAATTAAAAAAAAATACGCATCGTGCTGTGCTGTTTGTGTTTGCTTGAGTGCATTCGCGCGCTCTCGCTTTCTCCACTTTACAATTTTTTTGTTATTATTTATCTATTCCTGAGAGTTTATCTTATTTTTTTTTTGTTTATTTAAATGAAGTCGACCAGTTGCCTGCACTTCCTTCCATTATCCGTCACCGAGACAAACTGAACAAAGTTCTGAGGTCGACCTTGTAAAGATAAGGATTCAGGTCTGTCTGCTGTTTACCTTTGCTCCTGCACGCACTGCCCTTCTCTCCACATTTATGTGTTTGTTTGTTTGTCTATCTAATCTTTTGGGTTTTTATTTCTAATGAGGTCGACCAGTTGTCTATTTATTATTTTTTTTACTACGCATCAAGCTGCGCTGCTTGGCTTTGCTCCTGTGTGCTCGCGCACTCTTGCCTTTCCCACTTATTTTATTTTAGATTTATTTTTGATTTATTTTGTCAATTTAAAAAAAATACGCATCGTGCTATGCTGTTTGTGTTTGCTTGAGTGCATTCGCGCGCTCTCGCTTTCTCCACTTTACAATTTTTTTGTAATTATTTATCTATTCCTGAGAGTTTATCTTATTTTTTATTTGTTTATTTAAATGAAGTCGACCAGTTGCATGCCCTTAATTCCATTATCCGTCACCGAGACAAACTGAACAAAGTTCTGAGGTCGACCTTGTAAAGATAAGGATTCAGGTCTGTCTGCTGTTTACCTTTGCTCCTGCGCGCACTGCCCTTCTCTCACATTTATGTGTTTGTTTGTTTGTCTATCTAATCTTTTGGGTTTTTATTTCTAATGAGGTCGACCAGTTGTCTATTTATTATTTTTTTTACTACGCATCAAGCTGCGCTGCTTGTCTTTGCTCCTGTGTGCTCGCGCACTCTCGCCTTTTCCACTTATTTTTATTTTTGATTTATTTTGTCAATTTAAAAAAAAATACGCATCGTGCTGTGCTGTTTGTGTTTGCTTGAGTGCATTCGTGCGCTCTCGCTTTCTCCACTTTACAATTTTTTTTGTTATTATTTATCTATTCCTGAGAGTTTATCTCATTTTTTATTTGTTTATTTAAATGAAGTCGACCAGTTGCCTGCCCTTCCTTCCATTATCCGTCACCGAGACAAACTGAACAAAGTTGAGGTCGACTTTGTAAAGATAAGGATTCAGGTCTGTCTGCTGTTTACCTTTGCTCCTGCGCGCACTGCCCTTCTCTCCACATTTATGTGTTTGTTTGTTTGTCTATCTAATCTTTTGGGTTTTTATTTCTAATGAGGTCGACCAGTTGTCTATTTATTATTTTTTTACTACGCATCAAGCTGCGCTGCTTGTCTTTGCTCCTGTGTGCTCGCGCACTCTTGCCTTTTCCACTTATTTTTATTTTTGATTTATTTTTGATTTATTTTGTCAATTTTAAAACAAAATACACATCGTGCTGTGCTGTTTGTGTTTGCTTGAGTGCATTCGCGCGCTCTCGCTTTCTCCACTTTACAATTTTTTTGTTATTATTTATCTATTCCTGAGAGTTTATCTTATTTTTTATTTGTTTATTTAAATGAAGTCGACCAGTTGCCTGCCCTTCCTTCCATTATCCGTCACCGAGACAAACTGAACAAAGTTCTGAGGTAGACCTTGTAAAGATAAGGATTCAGGTCTGTCTGCTGTTTACCTTTGCTCCTGCACCCACTGCCCTTCTCTCCACATTTATGTGTTTGTTTGTTTGTCTATCTAATCTTTTGGGTTTTTATTTCTAATGAGGTCGACCAGTTGTCTATTTATTATTTTTTTTACTACGCATCAAGCTGCGCTGCTTGTCTTTGCTCCTGTGTGCTCGCGCACTCTCGCCTTTTCCACTTATTTTTATTTTTGATTTATTTTTAATTTATTTTGTCAATTTAAAAAAACAATACGCATCGTGCTGTGCTGTTTGTGTTTGCTTGAGTGCATGCGCGCGCTCTCGCTTTCTCCACTTTACCATATTTTGTTATTATTTATCTATTCCTGAGATTTTATCTTATTTTTTATTTGTTTATTTAAATGAAGTCGACCAGTTGCCTGCCCTTCCTTCCATTATCCGTCACCGAGACAAAGTGAACAAAGTTCTGAGGTCGACCTTGTAAAGATAAGGATTCAGGTCTGTCTGCTGTTTACCTTTGCTCCTGCCCGCACTGCCCTTCTCTCCACATTTATGTGTTTGTTTGTTTGTCTATCTAATCTTTTGGGTTTTTATTTCTAATGAGGTCGACCAGTTGTCTATTTTTTATTTTTTTTACTACGCATCAAGCTGCGCTGCTTGTTTTTGCTCCTGTGTACTGGCGCACTCTAGCCTTTTCCACTTATTTTTATTTTTGATTTATTTTTGATTTATTTTGTCAATTTTAAAAAAAATACGCATCGTGCTGTGCTGTTTGTGTTTGCTTGTGTGCATTCGCGCGCTCTCGCTTTCTCCACTTTACAATTTTTTTGTTATTATTTATCTATTCCTGAGAGTTTATCTTATTTTTTATTTGTTTATTTAAATGAAGTCGACCAGTTGCCTGCCCTTCCTTCCATTATCCGTCACCGAGACAAAGTGAACAAAGTTCTGAGGTCGACCTTGTAAAGATAAGGATTCAGGTCTGTCTGCTGTTTACCTTTGCTCCTGCCCGCACTGCCCTTCTCTCCACATTTATGTGTTTGTTTGTTTGTCTATCTAATCTTTTGGGTTTTTATTTCTAATGAGGTCGACCAGTTGTCTATTTTTTATTTTTTTTACTACGCATCAAGCTGCGCTGCTTGTCTTTGCTCCTGTGTACTGGCGCACTCTAGCCTTTTCCACTTATTTTTATTTTTGATTTATTTTTGATTTATTTTGTCAATTTTAAAAAAAATACGCATCGTGCTGTGCTGTTTGTGTTTGCTTGTGTGCATTCGCGCGCTCTCGCTTTCTCCACTTTACAATTTTTTTGTTATTATTTATCTATTCCTGAGAGTTTATCTTATTATTTATTTGTTTATTTAAATGAAGTCGACCAGTTGCCTGCCCTTCCTTCCATTATCCGTCACCGAGACAAACTGAACAAAGTTCTGAGGTCGACCTTGTAAAGATAAGGATTCAGGTCTGTCTGCTGTTTACCTTTGCTCCTGACCGCACTGCCCATCTCTCCACATTTATGTGTTTGTTTGTTTGTCTATCTAATCTTTTGGGTTTTTATTTCTAATGAGGTCGACCAGTTGTCTATTTATTATTTTTTTTACTACGCATCAAGCTGCGCTGCTTGTCTTTGCTCTGTGTGCTCGCGCACTCTCGCCTTTCCCACTTATTTTTATTTTTGATTTATTTTTTATTTATTTTGTCAATTAAAAAAAATACGCATCGTGCTGTGCTGTTTGTGTTTGCTTGAGTGCATTCGCGCGCTCTCGCTTTCTCCACTTTACAATTTTTTTGTTATTATTTATCTATTCCTGAGAGTTTATCTTATTTTTTTTTGTTTATTTAAATGAAGTCGACCAGTTGCCTGCACTTCCTTCCATTATCCGTCACCGAGACAAACTGAACAAAGTTCTGAGGTCGACCTTGTAAAGATAAGGATTCAGGTCTGTCTGCTATTTACCTTTGCTCCTGCGCGCACTGCCCTTCTCTCCACATTTATGTGTTTGTTTGTTTGTCTATCTAATCTTTTGGGTTTTTATTTCTAATGAGGTCGACCAGTTCTCTATTTATTATTTTTTTTACTACGCATCAAGCTGCGCTGCTTGTCTTTGCTCCTGTGTGCTCGCGCACTCTCGCCTTTTCCACTTATTTTTATTTTTGATTTATTTTTGATTTATTTTGTCAATTTTAAAAAAAATACGCATCGTGCTGTGCTGTTTGTGTTTCCTTGAATGCATTCGCGCGCTCTTGCTTTCTCCACTTTACAATTTTTTTGTTATTATTTATCTATTCCTGATAGTTTATCTTATTTTTTATTTGTTTATTTAAATGAAGTCGACCAGTTGCCTGCCCTTCCTTCTATTATCCATCACCGAGACAAACTGAACAAAGTTCTGAGGTCGACCTTGTAAAGATAAGGATTCAGGTCTGTCTGCTGTTTACCTTTGCTCCTGCGCGCGCTGCCCTTCTCTCCACATTTATGTGTTTGTTTGTTTGTCTATCTAATCTTTTGGGTTTTTTTTCTAATGAGGTCGACCAGTTGTCTATTTATTATTTTTTTACTACGCATCAAGCTGCGCTGCTTGTCTTTGCTCCTGTGTGCTCGCGCACTCTCGCCTTTTCCACTTATTTTTATTTTTGATTTATTTTTGATTTATTTTGTCAATTTTAAAAAAAACAATACGCATCGTGCTGTGCTGTTTGTGTTTGCTTGAGTGCATTCGCGCGCTCTCGCTTTCTCCACTTTACCATATTTTGTTATTATTTATCTATTCCTGAGATTTTATCTTATTTTTTATTTGTTTATTTAAATGAAGTCGACCAGTTGCCTGCCCTTCCTTCCATTATCCGTCACCGAGACAAAGTGAACAAAGTTCTGAGGTCGACCTTGTAAAGATAAGGATTCAGTTTCTTTGCTCCTGCCCGCACTGCCCTTCTCTCCACATTTATGTGTTTGTTTGTTTGTCTATCTAATCTTTTGGGTTTTTTTTCTAATGAGGTCGACCAGTTGTCTATTTATTATTTTTTTACTACGCATCAAGCTGCGCTGCTTGTCTTTGCTCCTGTGTGCTCGCGCACTCTCGCCTTTTCCACTTATTTTTATTTTTGATTTATTTTGTTTTATTTTGTCAATTTAAAAAAATATACGCATCGTGCTATGCTGTTTGTGTTTGCTTGAGTGCATTCGCGCGCTCTCGCTTTCTCCACTTTACAATTTTTTTGTTATTATTTATTCCTGAGAGTTATCTTATTTTTTATTTGTTTATTTAAATGAAGTCGACCAGTTGCCTGCCCTTCCTTCCATTATCCGTCACCGAGACAAAGTGAACAAAGTTCTAAGGTCGACCTTGTAAAGATAAGGATTCAGGTCTGTCTGCTGTTTACCTTTGCTCCTGCCCGCACTGCCCTTCTCTCCACATTTATGTGTTTGTTTGTTTGTCTATCTAATCTTTTGGGTTTTTATTTCTAATGAGGTCGACCAGTTGTCTATTTTTTATTTTTTTTCCTACGCATCAAGCTGCGCTGCTTGTTTTTGCTCCTGTGTACTGGCGCACTCTAGCCTTTTCCACTTATTTTTATTTTTGATTTATTTTTGATTTATTTTGTCAATTTTAAAAAAATACGCATCGTGCTGTGCTGTTTGTGTTTGCTTGTGTGCATTCGCGCGCTCTCGCTTTCTCCACTTTACAATTTTTTTGTTATTATTTATCTATTCCTGAGAGTTTATCTTATTTTTTATTTGTTTATTTAAATGAAGTCGACCAGTTGCCTGCCCTTCCTTCCATTATCCGTCACCGAGACAAAGTGAACAAAGTTCTGAGGTCGACCTTGTAAAGATAAGGATTCAGGTCTGTCTGCTGTTTACCTTTGCTCCTGCGCGCACTGCCCTTCTCTCCACATTTATGTGTTTGTTTGTTTGTCTATCTAATCTTTTGGGTTTTTATTTCTAATGAGGTCGACCAGTTGTCTATTTTTTATTTTTTTTACTACGCATCAAGCTGCGCTGCTTGTCTTTGCTCCTGTGTACTGGAGCACTCTAGCCTTTTCCACTTATTTTTATTTTTGATATATTTTTGATTTATTTTGTCAATTTTAAAAAAATACGCATCGTGCCTGTGCTGTTTGTGTTTGCTTGTGTGCATTCGCGCGCTCTCGCTTTCTCCACTTTACAATTTTTTTGTTATTATTTATCTATTCCTGAGAGTTTATATTATTATTTATTTGTTTATTTAAATGAAGTCGACCAGCTTGCCTGCCCTTCCTTCCATTATCCGTCACCGAGACAAACTGAACAAAGTTCTGAGGTCGACCTTGTAAAGATAAGGATTCAGGTCTGTCTGCTGTTTACCTTTGCTCCTGCCCGCACTGCCCTTCTCTCCACATTTATGTGTTTGTTTGTTTGTCTATCTAATCTTTTGGGTTTTTATTTCTAATGAGGTCGACCAGTTGTCTATTTATTATTTTTTTTACTACGCATCAAGCTGCGCTGCTTGTCTTTGCTCCTGTGTGCTCGCGCACTCTCGCCTTTTCCACTTATTTTTATTTTTTATTTATTTTTTATTTTTTTGTCAATTAAAAAAAAATACGCATCGTGCTGTGCTGTTTGTGTTTGCTTGAGTGCATTCGCGCGCTCTCGCTTTCTCCACTTTACAATTTTTTTGTTATTATTTATCTATTCCTGAGAGTTTATCTTATTTTTTTTTGTTTATTTAAATGAAGTCGACCAGTTGCCTGCACTTCCTTCCATTATCCGTCACCGAGACAAACTGAACAAAGTTCTGAGGTCGACCTTGTAAAGATAAGGATTCAGGTCTGTCTGCTGTTTACCTTCTGCTCCTGCGCGCACTGCCCTTCTCTCCACATTTATGTGTTTGTTTGTTTGTCTATCTAATCTTTTGGGTTTTTATTTCTAATGAGGTCGACCAGTTGTCTATTTATTTTTTTTTTTACTACGCATCAAGCTGCACTGCTTGTCTTTGCTCCTGTGTGCTCGCGCACTCTAGCCTTTTCCACTTATTTTTATTTTTGATTTATTTTGTCAATTTTAAAAAAAATACGCATCGTGCTGTGCTGTTTGTGTTTGCTTGAGTGCATTCGCGCGCTCTCGCTTTCCTCCACTTTACAATATTTTTGTTATTATTTATCTATTCCTGAGAGTTTATCTTATTTTTTATTTGTTTATTTAAATGAAGTCGACCAGTTGCCTGCCCTTCCTTCAATTATCCGTCACCGAGACAAACTGAACAAAGTTCTGAGTCGACCTTGTAAAGATAAGGATTCAGGTCTGTCTGCTGTTTACCTTGCTCCTGCATGCACTGCCCTTCTCTCCATATTTATGTGTTTGTTTGTTTGTCTATCTAATCTTTTGGGTTTTTATTTCTAATGAGGTCGACCAGTTGTCTATTTATTATTTTTTTTCTACGCATCAAGCTGCGCTGCTTGTCTTTGCTCCTGTGTGCTCGCACACTCTCGCCTTTTCCACTTATTTTTATTTTTGATTTAATTTTGATTTATTTGTCAATTTAAAAAAAAAATACGCATCGTGCTGTGCTGTTTGTGTTTGCTTGAGTGCATTCGCTCGCTCTCGCTTTCTCCACTTTACAATTTTTTTGTTATTATTTATCTATTCCTGAGAGTTTATCTTATTTTTTTTGTTTATTTAAATGAAGTCGACCAGTTGCTGCACTTCCTTCCATTATCCATCACCGAGACAAACTGAACAAAGTTCTGAGGTCGACCTTGTAAGATAAGGATTCAGGTCTGTCTGCTGTTTACCTTTGCTCCTGCGCGCACTGCCCTTCTCTCCACATTTATGTGTTTGTTTGTTTGTCTATCTAATCTTTTGGGTTTTTATTTCTAATGAGGTCGACCAGTTGTCTATTTATTATTTTTTTTACTACGCATCAAGCTGCGCTGCTTGTCTTTGCTCCTGTGTGCTCGCGCACTCTCGCCTTTTCCACTTATTTTTATTTTTGATTTATTTTTGATTTATTTTGTCAATTTTAAAAAAAAATACGCATCGTGCTGTGCTGTTTGTGTTTCCTTGAATGCATTCGCGCGCTCTTGCTTTCTCCACTTTACAATTTTTTTGTTATTATTTATCTATTCCTGAGAGTTTATCTTATTTTTTATTTGTTTATTTAAATGCAGTCGACCAGTTGCCTGCACTTCCTTCCATTATCCGTCACCGAGACAAACTGAACAAAGTTCTGAGGTCGACCTTGTAAAGATAAGGATTCAGGTCTGTCTGCTGTTTACCTTTGCTCCTGCGCGCACTGCCCTTCTCTCCACATTTATGTGTTTGTTGGTTTGTCTATCTAATCTTTTGGGTTTTTATTTCTAATGAGGTCGACCAGTTGTCTATTTATTATTTTTTTTACTACGCATCAAGCTGCGCTGCTTGTCTTTGCTCCTGTGTGCTTGCGCACTCTCGCCTTTTCCACTTATTTTCTTTTTTGATTTATTTTTGATTTATTTTGTCAATTTAAAAAAAAATACGCATCGTGCTGTGCTGTTTGTGTTTGCTTGTGTGCATTCGCGCGCTCTCGCTTTCTCCACTTTATAATTTTTTTGTTATTATTTATCTATTCCTGAGAGTTTATCTTATTTTTTATTTGTTTATTTAAATGAAGTCGACCAGTTGCCTGCCCTTCCTTCCATTATCCGTCACCGAGACAAAGTGAACAAAGTTTTGAGGTCGACCTTGTAAAGATAAGGATTCAGGTCTGTCTGCTGTTTACCTTTGCTCCTGCCCGCACTGCCCTTCTCTCCACATTTATGTGTTTGTTTGTTTGTCTATCTAATCTTTTGGGTTTTTATTTCTAATGAGGTCGACCAGTTGTCTATTTTTTATTTTTTTTACTACGCATCAAGCTGCGCTGCTTGTCTTTGCTCCTGTGTACTGGCGCACTCTAGACTTTTCCACTTATTTTTATTTTTGATATATTTTGATTTATTTTGTCAATTTTAAAAAAAATACGCATCGTGCTGTGCTGTTTGTGTTTGCTTGTGTGCATTCGCGCGCTCTCGCTTCTCCACTTTACAATTTTTTTGTTATTATTTATCTATTCCTGAGAGTTTATCTTATTATTTATTTGTTTATTTAAATGAAGTCGACCAGTTGCCTGCCCTTCCTTCCATTATCCGTCACCGAGACAAACTGAACAAAGTTCTGAGGTCGACCTTGTAAAGATAAGGATTCAGGTCTGTCTGCTGTTTACCTTTGCTCCTGCCCGCACTGCCCTTCTCTCCACATTTATGTGTTTGTTTGTTTGTCTATCTAATCTTTTGGGTTTTTATTTCTAATGAGGTCGACCAGTTGTCTATTTATTATTTTTTTTACTACGCATCAAGCTGCGCTGCTTGTCTTTGCTCCTGTGTGCTCGCGCACTCTCGCCTTTTCCACTTATTTTATTTTTGATTTATTTTTTATTTATTTTGTCAATTAAAAAAAATACGCATCGTGCTGTGCTGTTTGTGTTTGCTTGAGTGCATTCGCGCCGCTCTCGCTTTCTCCACTTTACAATTTTTTTGTTATTATTTATCTATTCCTGAGAGTTTATCTTATTTTTTTTTGTTTATTTAAATGAAGTCGACCAGTTGCCTGCACTTCCTTCCATTATCCGTCACCGAGACAAACTGAACAAAGTTCTGAGGTCGACCTTGTAAAGATAAGGATTCAGGTCTGTCTGCTGTTTACCTTTGCTCCTGCGCGCACTGCCCTTCTCTCCACATTTATGTGTTTGTTTGTTTGTCTATCTAATCTTTTGGGTTTTATTTCTAATGAGGTCGACCAGTTGTCTATTTATTATTTTTTTTACTACGCATCAAGCTGCGCTGCTTGTCTTTGCTCCTGTGTGGCTCGCGCACTCTAGCCTTTTCCACTTATTTTTATTTTGATTTATTTTTGATTTATTTTGTCAATTTAAAAAAAATACGCATCGTGCTGTGCTGTTTGTGTTTGCTTGAGTGCATTCGCGCGCTCTCGCTTTCTCCACTTTACAATATTTTTGTTATTATTTATCTATTCCTGAGAGTTTATCTTATTTTTTATTTGTTTATTTAAATGAAGTCGACCAGTTGCCTGCCCTTCCTTCAATTATCCGTCACCGAGACAAACTGAACAAAGTTCTGAGGTCGACCTTGTAAAGATAAGGATTCAGGTCTGTCTGCTGTTTACCTTTGCTCCTGCATGCACTGCCCTTCTCTCCATATTTATGTGTTTGTTTGTTTGTCTATCTAATCTTTTGGGTTTTTATTTCTAATGAGGTCGACCAGTTGTCTATTTATTATTTTTTTTCTACGCATCAAGCTGCGCTGCTTGTCTTTGCTCCTGTGTGCTCGCACACTCTCGCCTTTTCCACTTATTTTTATTTTTGATTTATTTTTGATATATTTTGTCAATTTTAAAAAAAAATACGCATCGTGCTGTGCTGTTTGTGTTTGCTTGAGTGCATTCGCTCGCTCTCGCTTTCTCCACTTTACAATTTTTTTGTTATTATTTATCTATTCCTGAGAGTTTATCTTATTTTTTTTTGTTTATTTAAATGAAGTCGACCAGTTGCCTGCACTTCCTTCCATTATCCATCACCGAGACAAACTGAACAAAGTTCTGAGGTCGACCTTGTAAAGATAAGGATTCAGGTCTGTCTGCTGTTTACTTTGCTCCTGCGCGCACTGCCCTTCTCTCCACATTTATGTGTTTGTTTGTTTGTCTATCTAATCTTTTGGGTTTTTATTTCTAATGAGGTCGACCAGTTGTCTATTTATTATTTTTTTTACTACGCATCAAGCTGCGCTGCTTGTCTTTGCTCCTGTGTGCTCGCGCACTCTCGCCTTTTCCACTTATTTTTAATTTTTGATTTATTTTTGATTTATTTTGTCAATTTTAAAAAAAAATACGCATCGTGCTGTGCTGTTTGTGTTTCCTTGAATGCATTCGCGCGCTCTTGCTTTCTCCACTTTACAATTTTTTTGTTATTATTTATCTATTCCTGAGAGTTTATCTTATTTTTTATTTGTTTATTTAAATGCAGTCGACCAGTTGCCTGCACTCCCTTCCATTATCCGTCACCGAGACAAACTGAACAAAGTTCTGAGGTCGACCTTGTAAGATAAGTATTCAGGTCTGTCTGCTGTTTACCTTTGCTCCTGCGCGCACTGCC
>NW_025957691.1:0-34896 GCF_023159225.1 Perognathus longimembris pacificus
TTGTTTATTTAAATGAAGTCGACCAGTTGCCTGCCCTTCCTTCCATTATCCGTCACCGACACAAACTGAACAAAGTTCTGAGGTCGACCTTGTAAAGATAAGGATTCAGGTCTGTCTGCTGTTTACCTTTGCTCCTGCGCGCACTGCCCTTCTCTCCACATTTATGTGTTTGTTTGTTTGTCTATCTAATCTTTTGGGTTTTCATTTCTAATGAGGTCCACCAGTAGTCTATTTATTATTTTTTTTACTACGCATCAAGCTGCGCTGCTTGTCTTTGCTCCTGTGTGCTTGCGCACTCTCGCCTTTTCCACTTATTTTTAGTTTTGATTTATTTTTGATTTATTTTGTCAATTTAAAAAAAAAAGCATCGTGCTGTGCTGTTTGTGTTTGCTTGAGTGCATTCGCGCGCTCTCGCTTTCTCCACTTCACAATTTTTTTGTTATTATTTATCTATTCCTGAGAGTTTATCTTATTTTTTATTTGTTTATTTAAATGAAGTCGACCAGTTGCCTGCCCTTCCTTCATTATCCGTCACCGAGACAAACTGAACAAAGTTCTGAGGTCGACCTTGTAAAGATAAGGATTCAGGTCTGTCTGCTGTTTACCTTTGCTCCTGCGCGCACTGCCCATCTCTCCACATTTATGTGATTGTTTGTTTGTCTATCTAATCTTTTGGGTTTTTATTTCTAATGAGGTCGACCAGTTGTCTATTTATTATTTTTTTTAATACGCATCAAGCTGCGCTGCTTGTCTTTGCTCCTGTGTGCTCGCGCACTCTCGCCTTTTCCACTTATTTTTATTTTTGATTTATTTTGATTTATTTTGTCAATTTTAAAAAAAATACGCATCGTGCTGTGCTGTTTGTGTTTGCTTGAGTGCATTCGCGCGCTCTCGCTTTCTCCACTTTACAATTTTTTTGTTATTATTTATCTATTCCTGAGAGTTTATCTTATTTTTATTTGTTTATTTAAATGAAGTCGACCAGTTGCCTGCCCTTCCTTCCATTATCCGTCACCGAGACAAACTGAACAAAGTTCTGAGGTCGACCTTGAAAAGATAAGGATTCAGGTCTGTCTGCTGTTTACCTTTGCTCCTGCGCGCACTTGCCTTCTCTCCACATTTATGTGTTTGTTTGTTTGTCTATCTAATCTTTTGGGTTTTTATTTCTAATGAGGTCGACCAGTTGTCTATTTATTATTTTTTTTACTACGCATCAAGCTGCGCTGCTTGTCTTTGCTCCTGTGTGCTCGCCCACTCTCGCATTTTCCACTAATTTTTATTTTTGATTTATTTTGTCAATTTAAAAAAAAATACGCATCGTGTTGTGCTGTTTGTGTTTGCTTGAGTGCATTCGCGCGCTCTCGCTTTCTCCACTTTACAATTTTTTTGTTATTATTTATCTATTCCTGAGAGTTTATCTTATTTTTTATTTGTTTATTTAAATGAAGTCGACCAGATGCCTGCCCTTCCTTCCATTATCCGTCACCGAGACAAACTGAACAAAGTTCTGAGGTCGACCTTGTAAAGATAAGGATTCAGGTCTGTCTGCTGTTTACCTATGCTCCTGCGCGCACTGGCATTCTCTCCACATTTATGTGTTTGATTGTTTGTCTATCTAATCTTTTGGGTTTTTATTTCTAATGAGGTCGACCAGTTGTCTATTTATTATTTTTTTTACTACACATCAAGCTGCGCTGCTTGTCTTTGCTCCTGTGTGCTCGCCCACTCTCGCCTTTTCCACTAATTTTTATTTTTGATTTATTTTGTCAATTTAAAAAAAATACGCATCGTGCTGTGCTGTTTGTGTTTGCTTGAGTGCATTCGCGCGCTCTCGCTTTCTCCACTTTACAATTTTTTTGTTATTATTTATCTATTCCTGAGAGTTTATCTTATTTTTTATTTGTTTATTTAAATGAAGTCGACCAGTTGCCTGCCCTTCCTTCCATTATCCGTCACCGAGACAAACTGAACAAAGTTCTGAGGTCGACCTTGTAAAGATAAGGATTCAGGTCTGTCTGCTGTTTACCTTTGCTCCTGCGCGCACTGCCCTTCTCTCCACATTTATGTGTTTGTTTGTTTGTCTATCTAATCTTTTGGGTTTTCATTTCTAATGAGGTCCACCAGTAGTCTATTTATTATTTTTTTTACTACGCATCAACCTGCGCTGCTTGTCTTTGCTCCTGTGTGCTTGCGCACTCTCGCCTTTTCCACTTATTTTTAGTTTTGATTTATTTTTGATTTATTTTGTCAATTTTTAAAAAAAAGCATCGTGCTGTGCTGTTTGTGTTTGCTTGAGTGCATTCGCGCGCTCTCGCTTTCTCCACTTTACAATTTTTTTGTTATTATTTATCTATTCCTGAGAGTTTATCTTATTTTTTATTTGTTTATTTAAATGAAGTCGACCAGTTGCCTGCCCTTCCTTCCATTATCCGTCACCGAGACAAACTGAACAAAGTTCTGAGGTCGACCTTGTAAAGATAAGGATTCAGGTCTGTCTGCTGTTTACCTTTGCTCCTGCGCGCACTGCCCATCTCTCCACATTTATGTAATAGTTTGTTGTCTATCTAATATTTTGGGTTTTTATTTCTAATGAGGTCGACCAGTTGTCTATTTATTATTTTTTTTACTACGCATCAAGCTGCGCTGCTTGTCTTTGCTCCTGTGTGCTCGCGCACTCTCGCCTTTTCCACTTATTTTTATTTTTGATTTATTTTTGATTTATTTTGTCAATTTTAAAAAAAAATACGCATCGTGCTGTGCTGTTTGTGTTTGCTTGAGTGCATTCGCGCGCTCTCGCTTTCTCCACTTTACAATTTTTTGGTTATTATTTATCTATTCCTGAGAGTTTATCTTATTTTTATTTGTTTATTTAAATGAAGTCGACCAGTTGCCTGCCCCTTCCTTCCATTATCCGTCACCGAGACAAACTGAACAAAGTTCTGAGGTCGACCTTGTAAAGATAAGGATTCAGGTCTGTCTGCTGTTTACCTTTGCTCCTGCGCGCACTGCCCATCTCTCCACATTTATGTGTTTGTTTGTTTGTCTATCTAATCTTTTGGGTTTTCATTTCTAATGAGGTCCACCAGTAGTCTATTTATTATTTTTTTTTCTACGCATCAAGCTGCGCTGCTTGTCTTTGCTCCTGTGTGCTTGCGCACTCTCGCCTTTTCCACTTATTTTTAGTTTTGATTTATTTTTGATTTATTTTGTCAATTTAAAAAAAAAAGCATCGGGCTGTGCTGTTTGTGTTTGCTTGAGTGCATTCGCGCGCTCTCGCTTTCTCCACTTTACAATTTTTTTGTTATTATTTATCTATTCCTGAGAGTTTATCTTATTTTTTATTTGTTTATTTAAATGAAGTCGACCAGTTGCCTGCCCTTCCTTCCATTATCCGTCACCGAGACAAACTGAACAAAGTTCTGAGGTCGACCTTGTAAAGGTAAGGATTCAGGTCTGTCTGCTGTTTACCTTTGCTCCTGCGCGCACTGCCCTTCTCTCCACATTTATGTGTTTGTTTGTTTGTCTATCTAATCTTTTGGGTTTTCATTTCTAATGAGGTCCACCAGTAGTCTATTTATTATTTTTTTTACTACGCATCAAGCTGCGCTGCTTGTCTTTGCTCCTGTGTGCTCGCGCACTCTCGCCTTTTCCACTAATTTTTATTTTTGATTTATTTTTGATTTATTTTGTCAATTTTAAAAAAAAAATACACATCCTGCTGTGCTGTTTGTGTTTGCTTGAGTGCATTCGCGCGCTCTCGCTTTCTCCACTTTACACTTTTTTTGTTATTATTTATCTATTCCTGAGAGTTTTTCTTATTTTTTATTTGTTTATTTAAATGAAGTCGACCAGTTGCCTGCCCTTCCTTCCATTATCCGTCACCGAGACAAACTGAACAAAGTTCTGAGGTCGACCTTGTAAAGATAAGGATTCAGGTCTGTCTGCTGTTTACCTTTGCTCCTGCGCGCACTGCCCTTCTCTCCACATTTATGTGTTTGTTTGTTTGTCTATCTAACCTTTTGGGTTCTTATTTCTAATGAGGTCGACCAGTTGTCTATTTATTATTTTTTTTAATACGCATCAAGCTGCGCTGCTTGTCTTTGCTCCTGTGTGCTCGCGCACTCTCGCCTTTTCCACTTATTTTTATTTTTGATTTATTTTTGATTTATTTTGTCAATTTAAAAAAAATACGCATCTTGCTGTGCTGTTTGTGTTTGCTTGAGTGCATTCGCGCGCTCTCGCTTTCTCCACTTTACAATTTTTTTGTTATTATTTATCTATTCCTGAGAGTTTATCTTATTTTTTATTTGTTTATTTAAATGAAGTCGACCAGTTGCCTGCCCTTCCTTCCATTATCCGTCACCGAGACAAACTGAACAAAGTTCTGAGGTCGACCTTGTAAAGATAAGGATTCAGGTCTGTCTGCTGTTTACCTTTGCTCCTGCGCGCACTGCCCTTCTCTCCACATTTATGTGTTTGTTTGTTTGTCTATCTAATCTTTTGGGTTTTTATTTCTAATGAGGTCGACCAGTTGTCTATTTATTATTTTTTTCACTACGCATCAAGCTGCGCTGCTTGTCTTTGCTCCTGTATGCTCGCGCACTCTCGCCTTTTCCACTTATTTTATTTTTGATTTATTTTTGATTTATTTTGTCAATTTAAAAAAAAATACGCATCGTGCTGTGCTGTTTGTGTTTGCTTGAGTGCATTCGCGCGCTCTCGCTTTCTCCACGTTACAATTTTTTTGTTATTATTTATCTATTCCTGAGAGTTTATCTTATTTTTTATTTGTTTATTTAAATGAAGTCGACCAGTTGCCTGCCCTTCCTTCCATTATCCGTCACCGAGACAAACTGAACAAAGTTCTGAGGTCGACCTTGTAAAGGTAATGATTCAGGTCTGTCTGCTGTTTGCCTTTGCTCCTGCGCGCACTGCCCTTCTCTCCACATTTATGTGTTTGTTTGTTTGTCTATCTAATCTTTTGGGTTTTTATTTCTAATGAGGTCGACCAGTAGTCTATTTATTATTTTTTTTACTACGCATCAAGCTGCGCTGCTTGTCTTTGCTCCTGTGTGCTCGCGCACTCTCGCCTTTTCCACTTATTTTTAGTTTTGATTTATTTTTGATTTATTTTGTCAATTTAAAAAAAATACGCATCGTGCTGTGCTGTTTGTCTTTGCTTGAGTGCATTCGCGCGCTCTCGCTTTCTCCACTTTACACTTTTTTTGTTATTATTTATCTATTCCTGAGAGTTTATCTTATTTTTTAGTTGTTTATTTAAATGAAGTCGACCAGTTGCCTGCCCTTCCTTCCATTATCCGTCACCGAGACAAACTGAACAAAGTTCTGAGGTCGACCTTGTAAAGATAAGGATTCAGGTCTGTCTGCTGTTTACCTTTGCTCCTGCGCGCACTGCCCTTCTCTCCACATTTATGTGTTTGTTTGTTTGTCTATCTAATCTTTTAGGTTTTTATTTCTAATGAGGTCGACCACTTGTCTATTTATTATTTTTTTTACTACGCATCAAGCTGCGCTGCTTATCTTTGCTCCTGTGTGCTCGCGCACTCTCGCCTTTTACACTTATTTTTATTTTTGATTTATTTTTTATTTATTTTGTCAATTTAAAAAAAATACGCATCGTGCTGTGCTGTTTGTGTTTGCTTGAGTGCATTCGCGCGCTCTCGCTTTCTCCACTTTACAATTTTTTTGTTATTATTTATCTATTCCTGAGAGTTTATCTTATTTTTATTTGTTTATTTAAATGAAGTCGACCAGTTGCCTGCCCTTCCTTCCATTATCCGTCACCGAGACAAACTGAACAAAGTTCTGAGGTCGACCTTGTAAAGGTAAGGATTCAGGTCTGTCTGCTGTTTACCTTTGCTCCTGCGCGCACTGCCCATCTCTCCACATTTATTTGATTGTTTGTTTGTCTATCTAATCTTTTGGGTTTTTATTTCTAATGAGGTCGACCAGTTGTCTATTTATTATTTTTTTTACTACGCATCAAGCTGCGCTGCTTGTCTTTGCTCCTGTGTGCTCGCGCACTCTCGCCTTTTCCACTTATTTTTATTTTTGATTTATTTTTGATTTATTTTGTCAATTTTAAAAAAAAATACGCATCGTCCTGTGCTGTTTGTGTTTGCTTTAGTGCATTCGCGCGCTCTCGCTTTCTCCACTTTACAATTTTTTTGTTATTATTTATCTATTCCTGAGAGTTTATCTTATTTTTTATTTGTTTATTTAAATGAAGTCGACCAGTTGCCTGCCCTTCATTCCATTATCCGTCACCGAGACAAACTGAACAAAGTTCTGAGGTCGACCTTATAAAGATAAGGATTCATGTCTGTCTGCTGTTTACCTTTGCTCCTGCGCGCACTGCCATTCTCTCCACATTTATGTGTTTGTTTGTTTGTCTATCTAATCTTTTGGGTTTTTATTTCTAATGAGGTCGACCAGTTGTCTATTTATTATTTTTTTTACTACGCATCTAGCTGCGCTGCTTGTCTTTGCTCCTGTGTGCTCGCGCACTCTCGCCTTTTCCACTTATTTTTAGTTTTGATTTATTTTTGATTTATTTTGTCAATTTTAAAAAAATACGCATCGTGCTGTGCTGTTTGTGTTTGCTTGAGTGCATTCGCGCGCTCTCGCTTTCTCCACTTTACACTTTTTTTGTTATTATTTATCTATTCCTGAGAGTTTATCTTATTTTTTAGTTGTTTATTTAAATGAAGTCGACCAGTTGCCTGCCCTTCCTTCCATTATCCGTCACCGAGACAAACTGAACAAAGTTCTGAGGTCGACCTTGTAAAGATAAGGATTCAGGTCTGTCTGCTGTTTACCTTTGCTCCTGCGCGCACTGCCCTTCTCTCCACATTTATGTGTTTGTTTGTTTGTCTATCTAATCTTTTAGGTTTTTATTTCTAATGAGGTCGACCACTTGTCTATTTATTATTTTTTTTACTACGCATCAAGCTGCGCTGCTTGTCTTTGCTCCTGTGTGCTCGCGCACTCTCGCCTTTTCCACTAATTTTTATTTTTGATTTATTTTTGATTTATTTTGTCAATTTAAAAAAAAAATACGCATCCTGTTGTGCTGTTTGTGTTTGCTTGAGTGCATTCGCGCGCTCTCGCTTTCTCCACTTTACACTTTTTTTGTTATTATTTATCTATTCCTGAGAGTTTATCTTATTTTTTATTTGTTTATTTAAATGAAGTCGACCAGTTGCCTGCCCTTCCTTCCATTATCCGTCACCGAGACAAACTGAACAAAGTTCTGAGGTCGACCTTGTAAAGATAAGGATTCAGGTCTGTCTGCTGTTTACCTTTGCTCCTGCGCGCACTGCCCTTCTCTCCACATTTATGTGTTTGTTTGTTTGTCTATCTAACCTTTTGGGTTTTTATTTCTAATGAGGTCGACCAGTTGTCTATTTATTATTTTTTTTACTACGCATCAAGCTGCGCTGCTTGTCTTTGCTCCTGTGTGCTCGCGCACTCTCGCCTTTTCCACTTATTTTTATTTTTGATTTATTTTTTATTTATTTTGTCAATTTAAAAAAATACGCATCCTGCTGTGCTGTTTGTGTTTGCTTGAGTGCATTCGCGCGCTCTCGCTTTCTCCACTTTACAATTTTTTTGTTATTATTTATCTATTCCTGAGAGTTTATCTTATTTTTTATTTGTTTATTTAAATGAAGTCGACCAGTTGCCTGCCCTTCCTTCCATTATCCGTCACCGAGACAAACTGAACAAAGTTCTGAGGTCGACCTTGTAAAGGTAAGGATTCAGGTCTGTCTGCTGTTTGCCTTTGCTCCTGCGCGCACTGCCCTTCTCTCCACATTTATGTGTTTGTTTGTTTGTCTATCTAATCTTTTGGGTTTTTATTTCTAATGAGGTCGACCAGTAGTCTATTTATTATTTTTTTTACTACGCATCAAGCTGCGCTGCTTGTCTTTGCTCCTGTGTGCTCGCGCACTCTCGCCTTTTCCACTTATTTTTAGTTTTGATTTATTTTTGATTTATTTTGTCAATTTAAAAAAAATACGCATCGTGCTGTGCTGTTTGTGTTTGCTTGAGTGCATTCGCGCGCTCTCGCTTTCTCCACTTTACACTTTTTTTGTTATTATTTATCTATTCCTGAGAGTTTATCTTATTTTTTAGTTGTTTATTTAAATGAAGTCGACCAGTTGCCTGCCCTTCCTTCCATTATCCGTCACCGAGACAAACTGAACAAAGTTCTGAGGTCGACCTTGTAAAGATAAGGATTCAGGTCTGTCTGCTGTTTACCTTTGCTCCTGCGCGCACTGCCCTTCTCTCCACATTTATGTGTTTGTTTGTTTGTCTATCTAATCTTTTAGGTTTTTATTTCTAATGAGGTCGACCAGTTGTCTATTTATTATTTTTTTTACTACGCATCAAGCTGCGCTGCTTGTCTTTGCTCCTGTGTGCTCGCGCACTCTCGACTTTTCCACTAATTTTTATTTTTGATTTATTTTTGATTTATTTTGTCAATTTTAAAAAAAAATACGCATCCTGTTGTGCTGTTTGTGTTTGCTTGAGTGCATTCGCGCGCTCTCGCTTTCTCCACTTTACACTTTTTTTGTTATTATTTATCTATTCCTGAGAGTTTATCTTATTTTTTATTTGTTTATTTAAATGAAGTCGACCAGTTGCCTGCCCTTCCTTCCATTATCCGTCACCGAGACAAACTGAACAAAGTTCTGAGGTCGACCTTGTAAAGATAAGGATTCAGGTCTGTCTGCTGTTTACCTTTGCTCCTGCGCGCACTGCCCTTCTCTCCACATTTATGTGTTTGTTTGTTTGTCTATCTAACCTTTTGGGTTTTTATTTCTAATGAGGTCGACCAGTTGTCTATTTATTATTTTTTTTACTACGCATCAAGCTGCGCTGCTTGTCTTTGCTCCTGTGTGCTCGCGCACTCTCGCCTTTTCCACTTATTTTTATTTTTGATTTATTTTTCATTTATTTTGTCAATTTAAAAAAATACGCATCGTGCTGTGCTGTTTGTGTTTGCTTGAGTGCATTCGCGCGCTCTCGCTTTCTCCACTTTACAATTTTTTTGTTATTATTTATCTATTCCTGAGAGTTTATCTTATTTTTTATTTGTTTATTTAAATGAAGTCGACCAGTTGCCTGCCCTTCCTTCCATTATCCGTCACCGAGACAAACTGAACAAAGTTCTGAGGTCGACCTTGTAAAGATAAGGATTCAGGTCTGTCTGCTGTTTACCTTTGCTCCTGCGCGCACTGCCCTTCTCTCCACATTTATGTGTTTGTTTGTTTGTCTATCTAATCTTTTGGGTTTTTATTTCTAATGAGGTCGACCAGTTGTCTATTTATTATTTTTTTTACTACGCATCAAGCTGCGCTGCTTGTCTTTGCTCCTGTGTGCTCGCGCACTCTCGCCTTTTACACTTATTTTTATTTTTGATTTATTTTTTATTTATTTTGTCAATTTAAAAAAAAATACGCATCGTGCTGTGCTGTTTGTGTTTGCTTGAGTGCATTCGCGCGCTCTCGCTTTCTCCACTTTACAATTTTTTTGTTATTATTTATCTATTCCTGAGAGTTTATCTTATTTTTATTTGTTTATTTAAATGAAGTCGACCAGTTGCCTGCCCTTCCTTCCATTATCCGTCACCGAGACAAACTGAACAAAGTTCTGAGGTCGACCTTGTAAAGGTAAGGATTCAGGTCTGTCTGCTGTTTACCTTTGCTCCTGCGCGCACTGCCCATCTCTCCACATTTATTTGATTGTTTGTTTGTCTATCTAATCTTTTGGGTTTTTATTTCTAATGAGGTCGACCAGTTGTCTATTTATTATTTTTTTTACTACGCATCAAGCTGCGCTGCTTGTCTTTGCTCCTGTGTGCTCGCGCACTCTCGCCTTTTCCACTTATTTTTATTTTTGATTTATTTTTGATTTATTTTGTCAATTTTAAAAAAAAACGCATCGTCCTGTGCTGTTTGTGTTTGCTTTAGTGCATTCGCGCGCTCTCGCTTTCTCCACTTTACAATTTTTTTGTTATTATTTATCTATTCCTGAGAGTTTATCTTATTTTTTATTTGTTTATTTAAATGAAGTCGACCAGTTGCCTGCCCTTCATTCCATTATCCGTCACCGAGACAAACTGAACAAAGTTCTGAGGTCGACCTTGTAAAGATAAGGATTCAGGTCTCTCTGCTGTTTACCTTTGCTCCTGCGCGCACTGCCCATCTCTCCACATTTATGTGATTGTTTGTTTGTCTATCTAATCTTTTGGGTTTTTATTTCTAATGAGGTCTACCAGTTGTCTATTTATTATTTTTTTTACTACGCATCAAGCTGCGCTGCTTGTCTTTGCTCCTGTGTGCTCGCGCACTCTCGCCTTTTCCACTGATTTTTATTTTGATTGATTTTTGATTTATTTTGTCAATTTAAAAAAATACGCATCGTGCTGTGCTGTTTGTGTTTGCTTGAGTGCATTCGCGCGCTCTCGCTTTCTCCACTTTACAATTTTTTTGTTATTATTTATCTATTCCTGAGAGTTTATCTTATTTTTTATTTATTTAAATGAAGTCGACCAGTTGCCTGCCCTTCCTTCCATTATCCGTCACCGAGACAAACTGAACAAAGTTCTGAGGTCGACCTTGTAAAGATAAGGATTCAGGTCTGTCTGCTGTTTACCTTTGCTCCTGCGCGCACTGCCCATCTCTCCACATTTATGTGATTGTTTGTTTGTCTATCTAATCTTTTGGGTTTTTATTTCTAATGAGGTCGACCAGTTGTCTATTTATTATTTTTTTTACTACTTATCAAGCTGCGCTGCTTGTCTTTGCTCCTGTGTGCTCGCGCACTCTCGCCTTTTCCACTTATTTTTATTTTTGATTGATTTTTTATTTATTTTGTCAATTTTAAAAAAAAATACGCATCGTGCTGTGCTGTTTGTGTTTGCTTGAGTGCATTCGCGCGCTCTCGCTTTCTCCACTTTACAATTTTTTTGTTATTATTTATCTATTCCTGAGAGTTTATGTTATTTTTTATTTGTTTATTTAAATGAAGTCGACCAGTTGCCTGCCCTTCCTTCCATTATCCGTCACCGAGACAAACTGAACAAAGTTCTGAGGTCGACCTTGTAAAGATAAGGATTCAGGTCTGTCTGCTGTTTACCTTTGCTCCTGCGCGCACTGCCCTTCTCTCCACATTTATGTGTTTGTTTGTTTGTCTATCTAATCTTTTGGGTTTTTATTTCTAATGAGGTCGACCAGTTGTCTATTTATTATTTTTTTTACTACGCATCAAGCTGCGCTGCTTGTCTTTGCTCCTGTGTGCTCGCGCACTCTCGCCTTTTCCACTATTTTTATTTTTGATTTATTTTTGATTTATTTTGTCAATTTAAAAAAATACGCATCGTGCTGTGCTGTTTGTGTTTGCTTGAGTGCATTCGCGCGCAATCGCTTTCTCCACTTTACAATTTTTTTGTTATTATTTATCTATTCCTGAGAGTTTATCTTATTTTTTATTTGTTTATTTAAATGAAGTCGACCAGTTGCCTGCCCTTCCTTCCATTATCCGTCACCGAGACAAACTGAACAAAGTTCTGAGGTCGACCTTGTAAAGGTAAG
This sequence comes from Perognathus longimembris pacificus, assembly GCF_023159225.1. Classification (NCBI taxonomy): domain Eukaryota; kingdom Metazoa; phylum Chordata; class Mammalia; order Rodentia; family Heteromyidae; genus Perognathus; species Perognathus longimembris. The sequence goes on from NW_025957691.1 coordinate 11,622, forward strand.
GATTCAGGTCTGTCTGCTGTTTACCTTTGCTCCTGCGCGCACTGCCCTTCTCTCCACATTTATGTGTTTGTTTGTTTGTCTATCTAATCTTTTGGGTTTTCATTTCTAATGAGGTCCACCAGTAGTCTATTTATTATTTTTTTTACTACGCATCAAGCTGCGCTGCTTGTCTTTGCTACTGTGTGCTCGCGCACTCTCGCCTTTTCCACTAATATTTATTTTTGATTTATTTTTGATTTATTTTGTCAATTTTAAAAAAAAAATACGCATCCTGCTGTGCTGTTTGTGTTTGCTTGAGTGCATTCGCGCGCTCTCGCTTTCTCCACTTTACACTTTTTTTGTTATTATTTATCTATTCCTGAGAGTTTATCTTATTTTTTAGTTGTTTATTTAAATGAAGTCGACCAGTTGCCTGCCCTTCCTTCCATTATCCGTCACCGAGACAAACTGAACAAAGTTCTGAGGTCGACCTTGTAAAGATAAGGATTCAGGTCTGTCTGCTGTTTACCTTTGCTCCTGCGCGCACTGCCCTTCTCTCCACATTTATGTGTTTGTTTGTTTGTCTAACTAATCTTTTGGGTTTTTATTTCTAATGAGGTCGACCAGTTGTCTATTTATTATTTTTTTTACTACGCATCAAGCTGCGCTGCTTGTCTTTGCTCCTGTGTGCTCGCGCACTCTCGCCTTTTCCACTTATTTTTATTTTTGATTTATTTTTTATTTATTTTGTCAATTTAAAAAAAAATACGCATCGTGCTGTGCTGTTTTTGTTTGCTTGAGTGCATTCGAGCGCTCTCGCTTTCTCCACGTTACAATTTTTTTGTTATTATTTATCTATTCCTGAGAGTTTATCTTATTTTTTATTTGTTTATTTAAATGAAGTCGACCAGTTGCCTGCCCTTCCTTCCATTATCCGTCACCGAGACAAACTGAACAAAGTTCTGAGGTCGACCTTGTAAAGATAAGGATTCAGGTCTGTCTGCTGTTTACCTTTGCTCCTGCGCGCACTGCCCTTCTCTCCACATTTATGTGTTTGTTTGTTTGTCTATCTAACTTTTGGGTTTTTATTTCTAATGAGGTCGACCAGTTGTCTATTTATTATTTTTTTTACTACGCATCAAGCTGCGCTGCTTGTCTTTGCTCCTGTGTGCTCGCGCACTCTCGCCTTTTCCACTTATTTTTATTTTGATTTATTTTTCATTTATTTTGTCAATTTTAAAAAAATACGCATCGTGCTGTGCTGTTTGTGTTTGCTTGAGTGCATTCGCGCGCTCTCGCTTTCTCCACTTTACAATTTTTTTGTTATTATTTATCTATTCCTGAGAGTTTATCTTATTTTTTATTTGTTTATTTAAATGAAGTCGACCAGTTGCCTGCCCTTCCTTCCATTATCCGTCACCGAGACAAACTGAACAAAGTTCTGAGGTCGACCTTGTAAAGATAAGGATTCAGGTCTGTCTGCTGTTTACCTTTGCTCCTGCGCGCACTGCCCTTCTCTCCACATTTATGTGTTTGTTTGTTTGTCTATCTAATCTTTTGGGTTTTTATTTCTAATGAGGTCGACCAGTTGTCTATTTATTATTTTTTTTACTACGCATCAAGCTGCGCTGCTTGTCTTTGCTCCTGTGTGCTCGCGCACTCTCGCCTTTTCCACTTATTTTTATTTTTGATTTATTTTTGATTTATTTTGTCAATTTAAAAAAAAATACGCATCGTGCTGTGCTGTTTGTGTTTGCTTGAGTGCATTCGCGCGCTCTCGCTTTCTCCACTTTACAATTTTTTTGTTATTATTTATCTATTCCTGAGAGTTTATCTTATTTTTTATTTGTTTATTTAAATGAAGTCGACCAGTTGCCTGCCCTTCCTTCCATTATCCGTCACCGAGACAAACTGAACAAAGTTCTGAGGTCGACCTTGTAAAGATAAGGATTCAGGTCTGTCTGCTGTTTACCTTTGCTCCTGCGCGCACTGCCCTTCTCTCCACATTTATGTGTTTGTTTGTTTGTCTATCTAATCTTTTGGGTTTTTATTTCTAATGAGGTCGACCAGTTGTCTATTTATTATTTTTTTTACTACGCATCAAGCTGCGCTGCTTGTCTTTGCTCCTGTGTGCTCGCGCACTCTCGCCTTTTCCACTTATTTTTATTTTGATTTATTTTTGATTTATTTTGTCAATTTAAAAAAAAAGCATCGTGCTGTGCTGTTTGTGTTTGCTTGAGTGCATTCGCGCGCTCTCGCTTTCTCCACTTTACAATTTTTTTGTTATTATTTATCTATTCCTGAGAGTTTATCTTATTTTTTATTTGTTTATTTAAATGAAGTCGACCAGTTGCCTGCCCTTCCTTCCATTATCCGTCACCGAGACAAACTGAACAAAGTTCTGAGGTCGACCTTGTAAAGATAAGGATTCAGGTCTGTCTGCTGTTTACCTTTGCTCCTGCGCGCACTGCCCTTCTCTCCACATTTATGTGATTGTTTGTTTGTCTATCTAATCTTTTGGGTTTTTATTTCTAATGAGGTCTACCAGTTGTCTATTTATTATTTTTTTTACTACGCATCAAGCTGCGCTGCTTGTCTTTGCTCCTGTGTGCTCGCGCACTCTCGCCTTTTCCACTGATTTTTATTTTTGATTGATTTTTGATTTATTTTGTCAATTTAAAAAAAAAATACGCATCGTGCTGTGCTGTTTGTGTTTGCTTGAGTGCATTCGCGCGCTCTCGCTTTCTCCACTTTACAATTTTTTTGTTATTATTTATCTATTCCTGAGAGTTTATCTTATTTTTATTTATTTAAATGAAGTCGACCAGTTGCCTGCCCTTCCTTCCATTATCCGTCACCGAGACAAACTGAACAAAGTTCTGAGGTCGACCTTGTAAAGATAAGGATTCAGGTCTGTCTGCTGTTTACCTTTGCTCCTGCGCGCACTGCCCATCTCTCCACATTTATGTGATTGTTTGTTTGTCTATCTAATCTTTTGGGTTTTTATTTCTAATGAGGTCGACCAGTTGTCTATTTATTATTTTTTTTACTACTTATCAAGCTGCGCTGCTTGTCTTTGCTCCTGTGTGCTCGCGCACTCTCGCCTTTTCCACTTATTTTTATTTTTGATTGATTTTTTATTTATTTTGTCAATTTTAAAAAAAAATACGCATCGTGCTGTGCTGTTTGTGTTTGCTTGAGTGCATTCGCGCGCTCTCGCTTTCTCCACTTTACAATTTTTTTGTTATTATTTATCTATTCCTGAGAGTTTATGTTATTTTTTATTTGTTTATTTAAATGAAGTCGACCAGTTGCCTGCCCTTCCTTCCATTATCCGTCACCGAGACAAACTGAACAAAGTTCTGAGGTCGACCTTGTAAAGATAAGGATTCAGGTCTGTCTGCTGTTTACCTTTGCTCCTGCGCGCACTGCCCTTCTCTCCACATTTATGTGTTTGTTTGTTTGTCTATCTAATCTTTTGGGTTTTTATTTCTAATGAGGTCGACCAGTTGTCTATTTATTATTTTTTTTACTACGCATCAAGCTGCGCTGCTTGTCTTTGCTCCTGTGTGCTCGCGCACTCTCGCCTTTTCCACATATTTTTATTTTTGATTTATTTTTGATTTATTTTGTCAATTTAAAAAAAATACGCATCGTGCTGTGCTGTTTGTGTTTGCTTGAGTGCATTCGCGCGCAATCGCTTTCTCCACTTTACAATTTTTTTGTTATTATTTATCTATTCCTGAGAGTTTATCTTATTTTTTATTTGTTTATTTAAATGAAGTCGACCAGTTGCCTGCCCTTCCTTCCATTATCCGTCACCGAGACAAACTGAACAAAGTTCTGAGGTCGACCTTGTAAAGGTAAGGATTCAGGTCTGTCTGCTGTTTACCTTTGCTCCTGCGCGCACTGCCCTTCTCTCCACATTTATGTGTTTGTTTGTTTGTCTATCTAATCTTTTGGGTTTTCATTTCTAATGAGGTCCACCAGTAGTCTATTTATTATTTTTTTTACTACGCATCAAGCTGCGCTGCTTGTCTTTGCTACTGTGTGCTCGCGCACTCTCGCCTTTTCCACTAATATTTATTTTTGATTTATTTTTGATTTATTTTGTCAATTTTAAAAAAAAATACGCATCCTGCTGTGCTGTTTGTGTTTGCTTGAGTGCATTCGCGCGCTCTCGCTTTCTCCACTTTACACTTTTTTTGTTATTATTTATCTATTCCTGAGAGTTTTTCTTATTTTTTATTTGTTTATTTAAATGAAGTCGACCAGTTGCCTGCCCTTCCTTCCATTATCCGTCACCGAGACAAACTGAACAAAGTTCTGAGGTCGACCTTGTAAAGATAAGGATTCAGGTCTGTCTGCTGTTTACCTTTGCTCCTGCGCGCACTGCCCTTCTCTCCACATTTATGTGTTTGTTTGTTTGTCTAACTAATCTTTTGGGTTTTTATTTCTAATGAGGTCGACCAGTTGTCTATTTATTATTTTTTTTACTACGCATCAAGCTGCGCTGCTTGTCTTTGCTCCTGTGTGCTCGCGCACTCTCGCCTTTTCCACTTATTTTTATTTTTGATTTATTTTTTATTTATTTTGTCAATTTAAAAAAAATACGCATCGTGCTGTGCTGTTTTTGTTTGCTTGAGTGCATTCGAGCGCTCTCGCTTTCTCCACGTTACAATTTTTTTGTTATTATTTATCTATTCCTGAGAGTTTATCTTATTTTTTATTTGTTTATTTAAATGAAGTCGACCAGTTGCCTGCCCTTCCTTCCATTATCCGTCACCGAGACAAACTGAACAAAGTTCTGAGGTCGACCTTGTAAAGATAAGGATTCAGGTCTGTCTGCTGTTTACCTTTGCTCCTGCGCGCACTGCCCTTCTCTCCACATTTATGTGTTTGTTTGTTTGTCTATCTAATCTTTTGGGTTTTCATTTCTAATGAGGTCCACCAGTAGTCTATTTATTATTTTTTTTACTACGCATCAAGCTGCGCTGCTTGTCTTTGCTCCTGTGTGCTTGCGCACTCTCGCCTTTTCCACTTATTTTTAGTTTTGATTTATTTTTGATTTATTTTGTCAATTTTAAAAAAAAAGCATCGTGCTGTGCTGTTTGTGTTTGCTTGAGTGCATTCGCGCGCTCTCGCTTTCTCCACTTTACAATTTTTTTGTTATTATTTATCTATTCCTGAGAGTTTATCTTATTTTTTATTTGTTTATTTAAATGAAGTCGACCAGTTGCCTGCCCTTCCTTCCATTATCCGTCACCGAGACAAACTGAACAAAGTTCTGAGGTCGACCTTGTAAAGATAAGGATTCAGGTCTGTCTGCTGTTTACCTTTGCTCCTGCGCGCACTGCCCATCTCTCCACATTTATGTGATTGTTTGTTTGTCTATCTAATCTTTTGGGTTTTTATTTCTAATGAGGTCGACCAGTTGTCTATTTATTATTTTTTTTACTACGCATCAAGCTGCGCTGCTTGTCTTTGCTCCTGTGTGCTCGCGCACTCTCGCCTTTTCCACTTATTTTTATTTTTGATTTATTTTTTATTTATTTTGTCAATTTTAAAAAAAAATACGCATCGTGCTGTGCTGTTTGTGTTTGCTTGAGTGCATTCGCGCGCTCTCGCTTTCTCCACTTTACAATTTTTTTGTTATTATTTATCTATTCCTGAGAGTTTATCTTATTTTTTATTTGTTTATTTAAATGAAGTCGACCAGTTGCCTGCCCTTCCTTCCATTATCCGTCACCGAGACAAACTGAACAAAGTTCTGAGTCGACCTTGTAAAGATAAGGATTCAGGTCTGTCTGCTGTTTACCTTTGCTCCTGCGCGCACTGCCCTTCTCTCCACATTTATGTGTTTGTTTGTTTGTCTATCTAATCTTTTGGGTTTTTATTTCTAATGAGGTCGACCAGTTGTCTATTTATTATTTTTTTTACTACGCATCAAGCTGCGCTGCTTGTCTTTGCTCCTGTGTGCTCGCGCACTCTCGCCTTTTCCACTATTTTTATTTTTGATTTATTTTTGATTTATTTTGTCAATTTAAAAAAAATACGCATCGTGCTGTGCTGTTTGTGTTTGCTTGAGTGCATTCGCGCGCTCTCGCTTTCTCCACTTTACAATTTTTTTGTTATTATTTATCTATTCCTGAGAGTTTATCTTATTTTTTATTTGTTTATTTAAATGAAGTCGACCAGTTGCCTGCCCTTCCTTCCATTATCCGTCACCGAGACAAACTGAACAAAGTTCTGAGGTCGACCTTGTAAAGATAAGGATTCAGGTCTGTCTGCTGTTTACCTTTGCTCCTGCGCGCACTGCCCTTCTCTCCACATTTATGTGTTTGTTTGTTTGTCTATCTAATCTTTTGGGTTTTTATTTCTAATGAGGTCGACCAGTTGTCTATTTATTATTTTTTTTACTACGCATCAAGCTGCGCTGCTTGTCTTTGCTCCTGTGTGCTCGCGCACTCTCGCCTTTTCCACTTATTTTTATTTTTGATTTATTTTTGATTTATTTTGTCAATTTTAAAAAAAAATACGCATCGTGCTGTGCTGTTTGTGTTTGCTTGAGTGCATTCGCGCGCTCTCGCTTTCTCCACTTTACACTTTTTTTGTTATTATTTATCTATTCCTGAGAGTTTTTCTTATTTTTTATTTGTTTATTTAAATGAAGTCGACCAGTTGCCTGCCCTTCCTTCCATTATCCGTCACCGAGACAAACTGAACAAAGTTCTGAGGTCGACCTTGTAAAGATAAGGATTCAGGTCTGTCTGCTGTTTACCTTTGCTCCTGCGCGCACTGCCCTTCTCTCCACATTTATGTGTTTGTTTGTTTGTCTATCTAATCTTTTGGGTTTTTATTTCTAATGAGGTCGACCAGTTGTCTATTTATTATTTTTTTTACTACGCATCAAGCTGCGCTGCTTGTCTTTGCTCCTGTGTGCTCGCGCACTCTCGCCTTTTCCACTTATTTTTATTTTTGATTTATTTTTTATTTATTTTGTCAATTTAAAAAAAAATACGCATCGTGCTGTGCTGTTTGTGTTTGCTTGAGTGCATTCGCGCGCTCTCGCTTTCTCCACTTTACAATTTTTTTGTTATTATTTATCTATTCCTGAGAGTTTATCTTATTTTTTATTTGTTTATTTAAATGAAGTCGACCAGTTGCCTGCCCTTCCTTCCATTATCCGTCACCGAGACAAACTGAACAAAGTTCTGAGGTCGACCTTGTAAAGATAAGGATTCAGGTCTGTCTGCTGTTTACCTTTGCTCCTGCGCGCACTGCCCTTCTCTCCACATTTATGTGTTTGTTTGTTTGTCTATCTAACCTTTTGGGTTTTTATTTCTAATGAGGTCGACCAGTTGTCTATTTATTATTTTTTTTACTACGCATCAAGCTGCGCTGCTTGTCTTTGCTCCTGTGTGCTCGCGCACTCTCGCCTTTTCCACTTATTTTTATTTTTGATTTATTTTTTATTTATTTTGTCAATTTGAAAAAAATACGCATCGTGCTGTGCTGTTTGTGTTTGCTTGAGTGCATTCGCGCGCTCTCGCTTTCTCCACTTTACACTTTTTTTGTTATTATTTATCTATTCCTGAGAGTTTATCTTATTTTTTATTTGTTTATTTAAATGAAGTCGACCAGTTGCCTGCCCTTCCTTCCATTATCCGTCACCGAGACAAACTGAACAAAGTTCTGAGGTCGACCTTGTAAAAATAAGGATTCAGGTCTGTCTGCTGTTTACCTTTGCTCCTGCGCGCACTGCCCTTCTCTCCACATTTATGTTTTTGTTTGTTTGTCTATCTAATCTTTTGGGTTTTTATTTCTAATGAGGTCGACCAGTTGTCTATTTATTATTTTTTTTACTACGCATCAAGTTGCGCTGCTTGTCTTTGCTCCTGTGTGCTCGCGCACTCTCGCCTTTTCCACTAATTTTTATTTTTGATTTATTTTTGATTTATTTTGTCAATTTAAAAAAAAATACGCAACGTGCTGTGCTGTTTGTGTTTGCTTGAGTGCATTCGCGCGCTCTCGCTTTCTCCACTTTACACTTTTTTTGTTATTATTTATCTATTCCTGAGAGTTTATCTTATTTTTTATTTGTTTATTTAAATGAAGTCGACCAGTTGCCTGCCCTTCCTTCCATTATCCGTCACCGAGACAAACTGAACAAAGTTCTGAGGTCGACCTTGTAAAGATAAGGATTCAGGTCTGTCTGCTGTTTACCTTTGCTCCTGCGCGCACTGCCCTTCTCTCCACATTTATGTGTTTGTTTGTTTGTCTAACTAATCTTTTGGGTTTTTATTTCTAATGAGGTCGACCAGTTGTCTATTTATTATTTTTTTTACTACGCATCAAGCTGCGCTGCTTGTCTTTGCTCCTGTGTGCTCGCGCACTCTCGCCTTTTCCACTTATTTTTATTTTTGATTTATTTTTTATTTATTTTGTCAATTTAAAAAAAATACGCATCGTGCTGTGCTGTTTGTGTTTGCTTGAGTGCATTCGCGCGCTCTCGCTTTCTCCACGTTACAATTTTTTTGTTATTATTTATCTATTCCTGAGAGTTTATCTTATTTTTTATTTGTTTATTTAAATGAAGTCGACCAGTTGCCTGCCCTTCCTTCCATTATCCGTCACCGAGACAAACTGAACAAAGTTCTGAGGTCGACCTTGTAAAGATAAGGATTCAGGTCTGTCTGCTGTTTACCTTTGCTCCTGCGCGCACTGCCCTTCTCTCCACATTTATGTGTTTGTTTGTTTGTCTATATAATCTTTTGGGTTTTCATTTCTAATGAGGTCCACCAGTAGTCTATTTATTATTTTTTTTTACTACGCATCAAGCTGCGCTGCTTGTCTTTGCTCCTGTGTGCTTGCGCACTCTCGCCTTTTCCACTTATTTTTAGTTTTGATTTATTTTTGATTTATTTTGTCAATTTTAAAAAAAAAGCATCGTGCTGTGCTGTTTGTGTTTGCTTGAGTGCATTCGCGCGCTCTCGCTTTCTCCACTTTACAATTTTTTTGTTATTATTTATCTATTCCTGAGAGTTTATCTTATTTTTTATTTGTTTATTTAAATGAAGTCGACCAGTTGCCTGCCCTTCCTTCCATTATCCGTCACCGAGACAAACTGAACAAAGTTCTGAGGTCGACCTTGTAAAGATAAGGATTCAGGTCTGTCTGCTGTTTACCTTTGCTCCTGCGCGCACTGCCCATCTCTCCACATTTATGTGATTGTTTGTTTGTCTATCTAATCTTTTGGGTTTTTATTTCTAATGAGGTCGACCAGTTGTCTATTTATTATTTTTTTTACTACGCATCAAGCTGCGCTGCTTGTCTTTGCTCCTGTGTGCTCGCGCACTCTCGCCTTTTCCACTTATTTTTATTTTTGATTTATTTTTGATTTATTTTGTCAATTTTAAAAAAAAATACGCATCGTGCTGTGCTGTTTGTGTTTGCTTGAGTGCATTCGCGCGCTCTCGCTTTCTCCACTTTACACTTTTTTTGTTATTATTTATCTATTCCTGAGAGTTTATCTTATTTTTTATTTGTTTATTTAAATGAAGTCGACCAGTTGCCTGCCCTTCCTTCCATTATCCGTCACCGAGACAAACTGAACAAAGTTCTGAGTTTGACCTTGTAAAGATAAGGATTCAGGTCTGTCTGCTGTTTACCTTTGCTCCTGCGCGCACTGCCCATCTCTCCACATTTATGTGATTGTTTGATTGTCTATCTAATCTTTTGGGTTTTTATTTCTAATGAGGTCGACCAGTTGTCTATTTATTATTTTTTTTACTACGCATCAAGCTGCGCTGCTTGTCTTTGCTCCTGTGTGCTCGCGCACTCTCGCCTTTTCCACTTATTTTTATTTTTGATTGATTTTTGATTTATTTTGTCAATTTAAAAAAAAATACGCATCGTGCTGTGCTGTTTGTGTTTGCTTGAGTGCATTCGCGCGCTCTCGCTTTCTCCACTTTACAATTTTTTTGTTATTATTTATCTATTCCTGAGAGTTTATCTTATTTTTTATTTGTTTATTTAAATGAAGTCGACCAGTTGCCTGCCCTTCCTTCCATTATCCGTCACCGAGACAAACTGAACAAAGTTCTGAGGTCGACCTCGTAAAGATAAGGATTCATTTCTGTCTGCTGTTTACCTTTGCTCCTGCGCGCACTGCCATTCTCTCCACATTTATGTGTTTGTTTGTTTGTCTATCTAATCTTTTGGGTTTTTATTTCTAATGAGGTCGACCAGTTGTCTATTTATTATTTTTTTTACTACGCATCAAGCTGCGCTGCTTGTCTTTGCTCCTGTGTGCTCGCGCACTCTCGCCTTTTCCACTTATTTTTAGTTTTGATTTATTTTTGATTTATTTTGTCAATTTTAAAAAAATACGCATCGTGCTGTGCTGTTTGTGTTTGCTTGAGTGCATTCGCGCGCTCTCGCTTTCTCCACTTTACACTTTTTTTGTTATTATTTATCTATTCCTGAGAGTTTATCTTATTTTTTAGTTGTTTATTTAAATGAAGTCGACCAGTTGCCTGCCCTTCCTTCCATTATCCGTCACCGAGACAAACTGAACAAAGTTCTGAGGTCGACCTTGTAAAGATAAGGATTCAGGTCTGTCTGCTGTTTACCTTTGCTCCTGCGCGCACTGCCCTTCTCTCCACATTTATGTGTTTGTTTGTTTGTCTATCTAATCTTTTGGGTTTTTATTTCTAATGAGGTCGACCAGTTGTCTATTTATTATTTTTTTTACTACGCATCAAGCTGCGCTGCTTGTCTTTGCTCCTGTGTGCTCGCGCACTCTCGCCTTTTCCACTTATTTTTATTTTTGATTTATTTTTTATTTATTTTGTCAATTTAAAAAAAATACGCATCGTGCTGTGCTGTTTGTGTTTGCTTGAGTGCATTCGCGCGCTCTCGCTTTCTCCACTTTACAATTTTTTTGTTATTATTTATCTATTCCTGAGAGTTTATCTTATTTTTTATTTGTTTATTTAAATGAAGTCGACCAGTTGCCTGCCCTTCCTTCCATTATCCGTCACCGAGACAAACTGAACAAAGTTCTGAGGTCGACCTTGTAAAGATAAGGATTCAGGTCTGTCTGCTGTTTACCTTTGCTCCTGCGCGCACTGCCCTTCTCTCCACATTTATGTGTTTGTTTGTTTGTCTATCTAATCTTTTGGGTTTTTATTTCTAATGAGGTCGACCAGTTGTCTATTTATTATTTTTTTTACTACGCATCAAGCTGCGCTGCTTGTCTTTGCTCCTGTGTGCTCGCGCACTCTCGCCTTTTCCACTTATTTTTATTTTTGATTTATTTTTTATTTATTTTGTCAATTTGAAAAAAATACGCATCGTGCTGTGCTGTTTGTGTTTGCTTGAGTGCATTCGCGCGCTCTCGCTTTCTCCACTTTACAATTTTTTTGTTATTATTTATCTATTCCTGAGAGTTTATCTTATTTTTTATTTGTTTATTTAAATGAAGTCGACCAGTTGCCTGCCCTTCCTTCCATTATCCGTCACCGAGACAAACTGAACAAAGTTCTGAGGTCGACCTTGTAAAAATAAGGATTCAGGTCTGTCTGCTGTTTACCTTTGCTCCTGCGCGCACTGCCCTTCTCTCCACATTTATGTTTGTTTGTTTGTCTATCTAATCTTTTGGGTTTTTATTTCTAATGAGGTCGACCAGTTGTCTATTTATTATTTTTTTTACTACGCATCAAGCTGCGCTGCTTGTCTTTGCTCCTGTGTGCTCGCGCACTCTCGCCTTTTCCACTTATTTTTATTTTTGATTTATTTTTGATTTATTTTGTCAATTTAAAAAAAAATACGCATCGTGCTGTGCTGTTTGTGTTTGCTTGAGTGCATTCGCGCGCTCTCGCTTTCTCCACTTTACACTTTTTTTGTTATTATTTATCTATTCCTGAGAGTTTATCTTATTTTTTATTTGTTTATTTAAATGAAGTCGACCAGTTGCCTGCCCTTCCTTCCATTATCCGTCACCGAGACAAACTGAACAAAGTTCTGAGGTCGACCTTGTAAAGATAAGGATTCAGGTCTGTCTGCTGTTTACCTTTGCTCCTGCGCGCACTGCCCTTCTCTCCACATTTATGTGTTTGTTTGTTTGTCTATCTAATCTTTTGGGTTTTTATTTCTAATGAGGTCGACCAGTTGTCTATTTATTATTTTTTTTACTACGCATCAAGCTGCGCTGCTTGTCTTTGCTCCTGTGTGCTCGCGCACTCTCGCCTTTTCCACTTATTTTTATTTTTGATTTATTTTTTATTTATTTTGTCAATTTAAAAAAAATACGCATCGTGCTGTGCTGTTTGTGTTTGCTTGAGTGCATTCGCGCGCTCTCGCTTTCTCCACTTTACAATTTTTTTGTTATTATTTATCTATTCCTGAGAGTTTATCTTATTTTTTATTTGTTTATTTAAATGAAGTCGACCAGTTGCCTGCCCTTCCTTCCATTATCCGTCACCGAGACAAACTGAACAAAGTTCTGAGGTCGACCTTGTAAAGATAAGGATTCAGGTCTGTCTGCTGTTTACCTTTGCTCCTGCGCGCACTGCCCTTCTCTCCACATTTATGTGTTTGTTTGTTTGTCTATCTAATCTTTTGGGTTTTTATTTCTAATGAGGTCGACCAGTTGTCTATTTATTATTTTTTTTTACTACGCATCAAGCTGCGCTGCTTGTCTTTGCTCCTGTGTGCTCGCGCACTCTCGCCTTTTCCACTTATTTTTAGTTTTGATTTATTTTTGATTTATTTTGTCAATTTTAAAAAAAAGCATCGTGCTGTGCTGTTTGTGTTTGCTTGAGTGCATTCGCGCGCTCTCGCTTTCTCCACTTTACAATTTTTTTGTTATTATTTATCTATTCCTGAGAGTTTATCTTATTTTTTATTTGTTTATTTAAATGAAGTCGACCAGTTGCCTGCCCTTCCTTCCATTATCCGTCACCGAGACAAACTGAACAAAGTTCTGAGGTCGACCTTGTAAAGATAAGGATTCAGGTCTGTCTGCTGTTTACCTTTGCTCCTGCGCGCACTGCCCTCTCTCCACATTTATGTGTTTGTTTGTTTGTCTATCTAATCTTTTGGGTTTTTATTTCTAATGAGGTCGACCAGTTGTCTATTTATTATTTTTTTTACTACGCATCAAGCTGCGCTGCTTGTCTTTGCTCCTGTGTGCTCGCGCACTCTCGCCTTTTCCACTTATTTTTATTTTTGATTTATTTTTGATTTATTTTGTCAATTTAAAAAAAAATACGCATCGTGCTGTGCTGTTTGTGTTTGCTTGAGTGCATTCGCGCGCTCTCGCTTTCTCCACTTTACAATTTTTTTGTTATTATTTATCTATTCCTGAGAGTTTATCTTATTTTTTATTTGTTTATTTAAATGAAGTCGACCAGTTGCCTGCCCTTCCTTCCATTATCCGTCACCGAGACAAACTGAACAAAGTTCTGAGGTCGACCTTGTAAAGATAAGGATTCAGGTCTGTCTGCTGTTTACCTTTGCTCCTGCGCGCACTGCCCATTCTCTCCACATTTATGTGTTTGTTTGTTTGTCTATCTAATCTTTTGGGTTTTTATTTCTAATGAGGTCGACCAGTTGTCTATTTATTATTTTTTTTACTACGCATCAAGCTGCGCTGCTTGTCTTTGCTCCTGTGTGCTCGCGCACTCTCGCCTTTTCCACTTATTTTTATTTTTGATTGATTTTTGATTTATTTTGTCAATTTAAAAAAAAATACGCATCGTGCTGTGCTGTTTGTGTTTGCTTGAGTGCATTCGCGCGCTCTCGCTTTCTCCACTTTACAATTTTTTTGTTATTATTTATCTATTCCTGAGAGTTTATCTTATTTTTTATTTGTTTATTTAAATGAAGTCGACCAGTTGCCTGCCCTTCCTTCCATTATCCGTCACCGAGACAAACTGAACAAAGTTCTGAGGTCGACCTTGTAAAGATAAGGATTCAGGTCTGTCTGCTGTTTACCTTTGCTCCTGCGCGCACTGCCCTTCTCTCCACATTTATGTGTTTGTTTGTTTGTCTATCTAATCTTTTGGGTTTTTATTTCTAATGAGGTCGACCAGTTGTCTATTTATTATTTTTTTTACTACGCATCAAGCTGCGCTGCTTGTCTTTGCTCCAGTGTGCTCGCGCACTCTCGCCTTTTCCACTTATTTTTATTTTTGATTTATTTTTGATTTATTTTGTCAATTTTAAAAAAATACGCATCGTGCTGTGCTGTTTGTGTTTGCTTGAGTGCATTCGCGCGCTCTCGCTTTCTCCACTTTACACTTTTTTTGTTATTATTTATCTATTCCTGAGAGTTTATCTTATTTTTTATTTGTTTATTTAAATGAAGTCGACCAGTTGCCTGCCCTTCCTTCCATTATCCGTCACCGAGACAAACTGAACAAAGTTCTGAGGTCGACCTTGTAAAGATAAGGATTCAGGTCTGTCTGCTGTTTACCTTTGCTCCTGCGCGCACTGCCCTTCTCTCCACATTTATGTGTTTGTTTGTTTGTCTATCTAATCTTTTGGGTTTTTATTTCTAATGAGGTCGACCAGTTGTCTATTTATTATTTTTTTTACTACGCATCAAGCTGCGCTGCTTGTCTTTGCTCCTGTGTGCTCGCGCACTCTCGCCTTTTCCACTTATTTTTATTTTTGATTTATTTTTTATTTATTTTGTCAATTTAAAAAAAATACGCATCGTGCTGTGCTGTTTGTGTTTGCTTGAGTGCATTCGCGCGCTCTCGCTTTCTCCACGTTACAATTTTTTTGTTATTATTTATCTATTCCTGAGAGTTTATCTTATTTTTTATTTGTTTATTTAAATGAAGTCGACCAGTTGCCTGCCCTTCCTTCCATTATCCGTCACCGAGACAAACTGAACAAAGTTCTGAGGTCGACCTTGTAAAGATAAGGATTCAGGTCTGTCTGCTGTTTACCTTTGCTCCTGCGCGCACTGCCCTTCTCTCCACATTTATGTGTTTGTTTGTTTGTCTATCTAATCTTTTGGGTTTTCATTTCTAATGAGGTCCACCAGTAGTCTATTTATTATTTTTTTTTACTACGCATCAAGCTGCGCTGCTTGTCTTTGCTCCTGTGTGCTTGCGCACTCTCGCCTTTTCCACTTATTTTTAGTTTTGATTTATTTTTGATTTATTTTGTCAATTTTAAAAAAAAAGCATCGTGCTGTGCTGTTTGTGTTTGCTTGAGTGCATTCGCGCGCTCTCGCTTTCTCCACTTTACAATTTTTTTGTTATTATTTATCTATTCCTGAGAGTTTATCTTATTTTTTATTTGTTTATTTAAATGAAGTCGACCAGTTGCCTGCCCTTCCTTCCATTATCCGTCACCGAGACAAACTGAACAAAGTTCTGAGGTCGACCTTGTAAAGATAAGGATTCAGGTCTGTCTGCTGTTTACCTTTGCTCCTGCGCGCACTGCCCATCTCTCCACATTTATGTGTTTGTTTGTCTATCTAATCTTTTGGGTTTTTATTTCTAATGAGGTCGACCAGTTGTCTATTTATTATTTTTTTTACTACGCATCAAGCTGCGCTGCTTGTCTTTGCTCCTGTGTGCTCGCGCACTCTCGCCTTTTCCACTTATTTTTATTTTTGATTTATTTTTGATTTATTTTGTCAATTTTAAAAAAAAATACGCATCGTGCTGTGCTGTTTGTGTTTGCTTGAGTGCATTCGCGCGCTCTCGCTTTCTCCACTTTACACTTTTTTTGTTATTATTTATCTATTCCTGAGAGTTTATCTTATTTTTTATTTGTTTATTTAAATGAAGTCGACCAGTTGCCTGCCCTTCCTTCCATTATCCGTCACCGAGACAAACTGAACAAAGTTCTGAGGTCGACCTTGTAAAGATAAGGATTCAGGTCTGTCTGCTGTTTACCTTTGCTCCTGCGCGCACTGCCCATCTCTCCACATTTATGTGATTGTTTGTTTGTCTATCTAATCTTTTGGGTTTTTATTTCTAATGAGGTCGACCAGTTGTCTATTTATTATTTTTTTTACTACGCATCAAGCTGCGCTGCTTGTCTTTGCTCCTGTGTGCTCGCGCACTCTCGCCTTTTCCACTTATTTTTATTTTTGATTTATTTTTGATTTATTTTGTCAATTTAAAAAAAAATACGCATCGTGCTGTGCTGTTTGTGTTTGCTTGAGTGCATTCGCGCGCTCTCGCTTTCTCCACTTTACAATTTTTTTGTTATTATTTATCTATTCCTGAGAGTTTATCTTATTTTTTATTTGTTTATTTAAATGAAGTCGACCAGTTGCCTGCCCTTCCTTCCATTATCCGTCACCGAGACAACTGAACAAAGTTCTGAGGTCGACCTCGTAAAGATAAGGATTCAGGTCTGTCTGCTGTTTACCTTTGCTCCTGCGCGCACTGCCATTCTCTCCACATTTATGTGTTTGTTTGTTTGTCTATCTAATCTTTTGGGTTTTTATTTCTAATGAGGTCGACCAGTTGTCTATTTATTATTTTTTTTACTACGCATCAAGCTGCGCTGCTTGTCTTTGCTCCTGTGTGCTCGCGCACTCTCGCCTTTTCCACTTATTTTTAGTTTTGATTTATTTTTGATTTATTTTGTCAATTTTAAAAAAAACGCATCGTGCTGTGCTGTTTGTGTTTGCTTGAGTGCATTCGCGCGCTCTCACTTTCTCCACTTTACACTTTTTTTGTTATTATTTATCTATTCCTGAGAGTTTATCTTATTTTTTATTTGTTTATTTAAATGAAGTCGACCAGTTGCCTGCCCTTCCTTCCATTATCCGTCACCGAGACAAACTGAACAAAGTTCTGAGGTCGACCTTGTAAAGATAAGGATTCAGGTCTGTCTGCTGTTTACCTTTGCTCCTGCGCGCACTGCCCTTCATTCCACATTTATGTGTTTGTTTGTTTGTCTATCTAATCTTTTAGGTTTTTATTTCTAATGAGGTCGACCAGTTGTCTATTTATTATTTTTTTTACTACGCATCAAGCTGCGCTGCTTGTCTTTGCTCCTGTGTGCTCGCGCACTCTCGCCTTTTCCACTTATTTTTATTTTTGATTTATTTTTGATTTATTTTGTCAATTTAAAAAAAATACGCATCGTGCTGTGCTGTTTGTGTTTGCTTGAGTGCATTCGCGCGCTCTCGCTTTCTCCACTTTACAATTTTTTGTTATTATTTATCTATTCCTGAGAGTTTATCTTATTTTTTATTTGTTTATTTAAATGAAGTCGACCAGTTGCCTGCCCTTCCTTCCATTATCCGTCACCGAGACGAACTGAACAAAGTTCTGAGGTCGACCTTGTAAAGATAAGGATTCAGGTCTGTCTGCTGTTTACCTTTGCTCCTGCGCGCACTTGCCTTCTCTCCACATTTATGTGTTTGTTTGTTTGTCTATCTAATCTTTTGGGTTTTTATTTCTAATGAGGTCGACCAGTTGTCTATTTATTATTTTTTTTACTACGCATCAAGCTGCGCTGCTTGTCTTTGCTCCTGTGTGCTCGCCCACTCTAGCCTTTTCCACTATTTTTATTTTTGATTTATTGATTTATTTTGTCAATTTAAAAAAAAATACGCATCGTGCTGTGCTGTTTGTGTTTGCTTGAGTGCATTCGCGCGCTCTCGCTTTCTCCACTTTACAATTTTTTTGTTATTATTTATCTATTCCTGAGAGTTTATCTTATTTTTTATTTGTTTATTTAAATGAAGTCGACCAGTTGCCTGCCCTTCCTTCCATTATCCGTCACCGAGACAAACTGAACAAAGTTCTGAGGTCGACCTTGTAAAGATAAGGATTCAGGTCTGTCTGCTGTTTACCTTTGCTCCTGCGCGCACTGCCCTTCTCTCCACATTTATGTGTTTGTTTGTCTATCTAATCTTTTAGGTTTTTATTTCTAATGAGGTCGACCAGTTGTCTATTTATTATTTTTTTTACTACGCATCAAGCTGCGCTGCTTGTCTTTGCTCCTGTGTGCTCGCGCACTCTCGCCTTTTCCACTAATTTTTATTTTTGATTTATTTTTGATTTATTTTGTCAATTTAAAAAAAAAATACGCATCCTGCTGTGCTGTTTGTGTTTGCTTGAGTGCATTCGCGCGCTCTCGCTTTCTCCACTTTACACTTTTTTTGTTATTATTTATCTATTCCTGAGAGTTTATCTTATTTTTTATTTGTTTATTTAAATGAAGTCGACCAGTTGCCTGCCCTTCCTTCCATTATCCGTCACCGAGACAAACTGAACAAAATTCTGAGGTCGACCTTGTAAAGATAAGGATTCAGGTCTGTCTGCTGTTTACCTTTGCTCCTGCGCGCACTGCCCTTCTCTCCACATTTATGTGTTTGTTTGTTTGTCTATCTAACCTTTTGGGTTTTTATTTCTAATGAGGTCGACCAGTTGTCTATTTATTATTTTTTTTACTACGCATCAAGCTGCGCTGCTTGTCTTTGCTCCTGTGTGCTCGCGCACTCTCGCCTTTTCCACTTATTTTTATTTTTGATTTATTTTTTATTTATTTTGTCAATTTAAAAAAAATACGCATCGTGCTGTGCTGTTTGTGTTTGCTTGAGTGCATTCGCGCGCTCTCGCTTTCTCCACTTTACAATTTTTTTGTTATTATTTATCTATTCCTGAGAGTTTATCTTATTTTTTATTTGTTTATTTAAACGAAGTCGACCAGTTGCCTGCCCTTCCTTCCATTATCCGTCACCGAGACGAACTGAACAAAGTTCTGAGGTCGACCTTGTAAAGATAAGGATTCAGGTCTGTCTGCTGTTTACCTTTGCTCCTGCGCGCACTGCCCTTCTCTCCACATTTATGTGTTTGTTTGTTTGTCTATCTAATCTTTTGGGTTTTCATTTCTAATGAGGTCCACCAGTAGTCTATTTATTATTTTTTTTACTACGCATCAACCTGCGCTGCTTGTCTTTGCTCCTGTGTGCTTGCGCACTCTCGCCTTTTCCACTTATTTTTAGTTTTGATTTATTTTTGATTTATTTTGTCAATTTTAAAAAAAAAGCATCGTGCTGTGCTGTTTGTGTTTGCTTGAGTGCATTCGCGCGCTCTCTCTTTCTCCACTTTACAATTTTTTTGTTATTATTTATCTATTCCTGAGAGTTTATCTTATTTTTTATTTGTTTATTTAAATGAAGTCGACCAGTTGCCTGCCCTTCCTTCCATTATCCGTCACCGAGACAAACTGAACAAAGTTCTGAGGTCGACCTTGTAAAGATAAGGATTCAGGTCTGTCTGCTGTTTACCTTTGCTCCTGCTCGCACTGCCCATTCTCTCCACATTTATGTAATAGTTTGTTTGTCTATCTAATCTTTTGGGTTTTTATTTCTAATGAGGTCGACCAGTTGTCTATTTATTATTTTTTTTACTACGCATCAAGCTGCGCTGCTTGTCTTTGCTCCTGTGTGCTCGCGCACTCTCGCCTTTTCCACTTATTTTTATTTTTGATTTATTTTTGATTTATTTTGTCAATTTAAAAAAAAATACGCATCGTGCTGTGCTGTTTGTGTTTGCTTGAGTGCATTCGCGCGCTCTCGCTTTCTCCACTTTACAATTTTTTGGTTATTATTTATCTATTCCTGAGAGTTTATCTTATTTTTATTTGTTTATTTAAATGAAGTCGACCAGTTGCCTGCCCTTCCTTCCATTATCCGTCACCGAGACAAACTGAACAAAGTTCTGAGGTCGACCTTGTAAAGATAAGGATTCAGGTCTGTCTGCTGTTTACCTTTGCTCCTGCGCGCACTGCCCATCTCTCCACATTTATGTGATTGTTTGTTTGTCTATCAAATCTTTTGGGTTTTTATTTCTAATGAGGTCGACCAGTTGTCTATTTATTATTTTTTTTACTACGCATCAAGCTGCGCTGCTTGTCTTTGCTCCTGTGTGCTCGCGCACTCTCGCCTTTTCCACTTATTTTTATTTTTGATTTATTTTTTATTTATTTTGTCAATTAAAAAAAATACGCATCGTGCTGTGCTGTTTGTGTTTGCTTGAGTGCATTCGCGCGCTCTCGCTTTCTCCACTTTACAATTTTTTTGTTATTATTTATCTATTCCTGAGAGTTTATCTTATTTTTTATTTGTTTATTTAAATGAAGTCGACCAGTTGCCTGCCCTTCCTTCCATTATCCGTCACCGAGACGAAACTGAACAAAGTTCTGAGGTCGACCTTGTAAAGATAAGGATTCAGGTCTGTCTGCTGTTTACCTTTGCTCCTGCGCGCACTTGCCTTCTCTCCACATTTATGTGTTTGTTTGTTTGTCTATCTAATCTTTTGGGTTTTTATTTCTAATGAGGTCGACCAGTTGTCTATTTATTATTTTTTTTACTACGCATCAAGCTGCGCTGCTTGTCTTTGCTCCTGTGTGCTCGCCCACTCTCGCCTTTTCCACTAATTTTTATTTTTGATTTATTTTTTCAATTTAAAAAAAATTACGCATCGTGCTGTGCTGTTTGTGTTTGCTTGAGTGCATTCGCGCGCTCTCGCTTTCTCCACTTTACACTTTTTTTGTTATTATTTATCTATTCCTGAGAGTTTATCTTATTTTTTATTTGTTTATTTAAATGAAGTCGACCAGTTGCCTGCCCTTCCTTCCATTATCCGTCACCGAGACAAACTGAACAAAGTTCTGAGGTCGACCTTGTAAAGATAAGGATTCAGGTCTGTCTGCTGTTTACCTTTGCTCCTGCGCGCACTGCCCTTCTCTCCACATTTATGTGTTTGTTTGTTTGTCTATCTAACCTTTTGGGTTTTTATTTCTAATGAGGTCGACCAGTTGTCTATTTATTATTTTTTTTACTACGCATCAAGCTGCGCTGCTTGTCTTTGCTCCTGTGTGCTCGCGCACTCTCGCCTTTTCCACTTATTTTTATTTTTGATTTATTTTTGATTTATTTTGTCAATTTAAAAAAAATACGCATCGTGCTGTGCTGTTTGTGTTTGCTTGAGTGCATTCGCGCGCTCTCGCTTTCTCCACTTTACAATTTTTTTGTTATTATTTATCTATTCCTGAGAGTTTATCTTATTTTTTATTTGTTTATTTAAATGAAGTCGACCAGTTGCCTGCCCTTCCTTCCATTATCCGTCACCGAGACAAACTGAACAAAGTTCTGAGGTCGACCTTGTAAAGATAAGGATTCAGGTCTGTCTGCTGTTTACATTTGCTCCTGCGCGCACTGCCCATCTCTCCACATTTATGTGATTGTTTGTTTGTCTATCTAATCTTTTGGGTTTTTATTTCTAATGAGGTCGACCAGTTGTCTATTTATTATTTTTTTTACTACGCATCAAGCTGCGCTGCTTGTCTTTGCTCCTGTGTGCTCGCGCACTCTCGCCTTTTCCACTTATTTTTATTTTTGATTTATTTTTGATTTATTTTGTCAATTTTAAAAAAAAATACGCATCGTGCTGTGCTGTTTGTGTTTGCTTGAGTGCATTCGCGCGCTCTCGCTTTCTCCACTTTACAATTTTTTTGTTATTATTTATCTATTCCTGAGAGTTTATCTTATTTTTATTTGTTTATTTAAATGAAGTCGACCAGTTGCCTGCACTTCCTTCCATTATCCGTCACCGAGACAAACTGAACAAAGTTCTGAGGTCGACCTTGTAAAGGTAAGGATTCAGGTCTGTCTGCTGTTTACCTTTGCTCCTGCGCGCACTGCCCATCTCTCCACATTTATTTGATTGTTTGTTTGTCTATCTAATCTTTTGGGTTTTTATTTCTAATGAGGTCGACCAGTTGTCTATTTATTATTTTTTTTACTACGCATCAAGCTGCGCTGCTTGTCTTTGCTCCTGTGTGCTCGCGCACTCTCGCCTTTTCCACTTATTTTTATTTTTGATTTATTTTTGATTTATTTTGTCAATTTTAAAAAAAAATACGCATCGTGCTGTGCTGTTTGTGTTTGCTTGAGTGCATTCGCGCGCTCTCGCTTTCTCCACTTTACAATTTTTTTGTTATTATTTATCTATTCCTGAGAGTTTATCTTATTTTTTATTTGTTTATTTAAATGAAGTCGACCAGTTGCCTGCCCTTCCTTCCATTATCCGTCACCGAGACAAACTGAACAAAGTTCTGAGGTCGACCTTATAAAGATAAGGATTCATGTCTGTCTGCTGTTTACCTTTGCTCCTGCGCGCACTGCCATTCTCTCCACATTTATGTGTTTGTTTGTTTGTCTATCTAATCTTTTGGGTTTTTATTTCTAATGAGGTCGACCAGTTGTCTATTTATTATTTTTTTTACTACGCATCTAGCTGCGCTGCTTGTCTTTGCTCCTGTGTGCTCGCGCACTCTCGCCTTTTCCACTTATTTTTAGTTTTGATTTATTTTTGATTTATTTTGTCAATTTTAAAAAAATACGCATCGTGCTGTGCTGTTTGTGTTTGCTTGAGTGCATTCGCGCGCTCTCGCTTTCTCCACTTTACACTTTTTTTGTTATTATTTATCTATTCCTGAGAGTTTATCTTATTTTTTAGTTGTTTATTTAAATGAAGTCGACCAGTTGCCTGGCCTTCCTTCCATTATCCGTCACCGAGACAAACTGAACAAAGTTCTGAGGTCGACCTTGTAAAGATAAGGATTCAGGTCTGTCTGCTGTTTACCTTTGCTCCTGCGCGCACTGCCCTTCTCTCCACATTTATGTGTTTGTTTGTTTGTCTATCTAATCTTTTAGGTTTTTATTTCTAATGAGGTCGACCAGTTGTCTATTTATTATTTTTTTTACTACGCATCAAGCTGCGTTGCTTGTCTTTGCTCCTGTGTGCTCGCGCACTCTCGCCTTTTCCACTAATTTATATTTTTGATTTATTTTTGATTTATTTTGTCAATTTAAAAAAAAAATACGCATCCTGTTGTGCTGTTTGTGTTTGCTTGAGTGCATTCGCGCGCTCTCGCTTTCTCCACTTTACACTTTTTTTGTTATTATTTATCTATTCCTGAGAGTTTATCTTATTTTTTATTTGTTTATTTAAATGAAGTCGACCAGTTGCCTGCCCTTCCTTCCATTATCCGTCACCGAGACAAACTGAACAAAGTTTGAGGTCGACCTTGTAAAGATAAGGATTCAGGTCTGTCTGCTGTTTACCTTTGCTCCTGCGCGCACTGCCCTTCTCTCCACATTTATGTGTTTGTTTGTTTGTCTATCTAACCTTTTGGGTTTTTATTTCTAATGAGGTCGACCAGTTGTCTATTTATTATTTTTTTTACTACGCATCAAGCTGCGCTGCTTGTCTTTGCTCCTGTGTGCTCGCGCACT